>NW_007732402.1:60007-67017 GCF_000696425.1 Galeopterus variegatus | reverse complement strand
GGAGCGCCGCCGCACTCCCAAGCGGCGCACTCTCCAGTGCGCCACTGGGCCGGCCCTAAATGATGGTTTTTAACATCTTGTCACAACTACATGTTTAGCTGGACTCTTAATAAAAAAATGAATGTGTCCTCAATGTCACTTGTCAGTCTTACACCCATGTCTAGCAGCACTTTGAATTTTCTCTAAAGCACCATGTGCTCCTTGTAAACTCTGGGTGCAGGGAGTAAATCAGTAATCACTTTCAAATTTATGGGATCATAAGGCCGGGTCTCCCCATGCCCAAAAGTTGAAGCCCGTCTTAAATCAAAATGGTTTTCTGACTTAAATCACAGGTGCTCTGACTGGCAAACTTTTTACACCAACTAAAATGTTCTTTTTCTCAGTTTCACCCTTTCTCCACCCCCATCTTTCTCCTCACCTCAACAAAATCATCAATTGCCAAACAATCACTGTGCGACTTCATCAGAGCTGCTGTATTTTACTTGAAGCACCTGCGCCCAGGGCATCCCACCAAGCACCACCAGCTGAGCTTGGCCCAGTCGGCCGCCAGCCTCCGCTGTGCCATCGCACCTCAGAGGACATTCTCACCTCTGTGCATTTATCACATCAAAGGTGGCTCTTTCCAGAGGGTTCTCTTCATGACAGAAAAGAATCTGTCTTGCTTTGTGCTTTAAATCATCTACGCCCATGCTGGAGCCATGTCTGCACAAGTCTAAAGGCAAATGGTCAGGCTCTCTGGTGTTTTGTGCTACAGAAAGTCATGTTTTCATTTCCCATCTTAATGAAATGGATCCAGACAACTCTGCACCCCACTGTAAAGTGGGTTTTAGTTAGATCCGGCAACACCTCCATTCCCTCTTCTGGTTTTGGGCCATCCTGTCTCACCCACGCAGGGTTCTCCCAACGCCCTCTTGTGCAGATTGAATTTTGTCCTCCACAAAAGGTATGTTGGAGTTCTAACTCTCAGTGCCTCAGGATGTGGCTGTGCTTGGAGACAAGGTCTTTACGGAGGTAATCCAGTTAATAAGAGGTCATATGGGTGGGCCCTAATCTAATACGACTGGTGTTCCTTATAAGAAGAGGAGATGAGGTCACATAGGCACATGTCTAGTGGGAAGAGGAGGTGCAGACACTGGGAGAAGACGGCCATGTGGCTGGAGTGAAGCAGCCACAAGCCGAGGAATGCCAAGGAATGTCAGCAAACACCAGAAGCTGCAAGAGGCAGGGAAAGGTCCTCCCCTAGAGCCATCGGAGAGAGCATGGCCCTGCTGACACCTTGATTTGGGACTTCTAGCTTCTAGAACTGTGAGAGAATAAATTTCTGTTGTTTTAAGCCACCTGATTTTCAGTACCTTGTTACAACAACCTTAGGAAATGAATACGCCTCTCTTTCCTCCACTCCCCTTGCGACCCGTGCCTGACAGCTCAGGGTCCCTTTCCAAGTGGCAACTCTTTCCCCCTGTGCCCTCTACCCTCAAAACTTAGTCGTCTGTCCCACTTCTCCACGGCCTTGCCATTGGGGTGATTGAGTAGTAGTGAAGACACTCCCTAGGAACAAAGGCCTATGAATGCACAAATGACACATCAATGGTATGGGTCTCAGGTTGTGCATAACATTTACCAGAGGTTTCTTAGCTTACACTGATGTTTTCAAACTGAAGCCTCAGGTTTCTCTGAGAATTGTTTATCTTCTGTTTTCATTTACAAGATGATGCAAATATTTATTTCTTAATATTCCAGTTATAAAATCAAAACCCCTATTTTGCAGTGTTATTATAAGTGAATGCAATTTTTATAGAAGACATTATGCTTTAAATCAATTTTCCTCAAACTGGGGTTTGCAAGACACTTTTTTTTTCCCTTTAAAAAGGGGTTATTTATTTCTCAGAATTAAGAACCATTGTTATAAATAAAAGGAATGGTTGGAGAGGAATCTGGGCTGGGAGGACTATGGCACCTTTCAATTTTATGCCTGCTTATTCTGACACCGAGCTGGATCTCATTTGATGCTGAGCCAGATTTGCTAGCCCATCATTAGCTACTACACGTACATAAACATTTGCTTGAGGTTTTTAGAACATAGAAAAGATTGCTCACCTGTCTTTCTGCCCACTTGAACAGTCTTTTAAATAACACTCTCTTTCCCTCTACCATCCCTCATTGAGCAAATATGCCGTGAGCTACTTTTAAAATCAATTATTCAGAGTCTTGTAAGCTGAAAGATGGAGCAGAAGTCCCCTGGAGTATATTGAAGTAAACATCAAATTATAAATGAAGAGCTCTTTATAAATAGGCCAGAGGAGTGGGAACAGAGACAGAGGATGGGCTGGATTCCAACCCCTGAGTAACCTTCAGGAAAATTACTTCCCCAGCATCAGTCTCAGTGCATCTGCTGGACAGCTTTCGGGAATCTGTAGGGGCAATCCCTTTGTCTCTGAGAGTTTAGAGAAAAGGTTCTCTGATGAACATTTGTGTGTGTGTATGTGTTGGGAAGGAATCCTCTTCTCCGGGCCTGGTTTCCACCATTTGAACGTCATCGACTGCTAGTAAAGATGTGTTGTCTCTGCTAAGGCTTCAGAGAGGTGAGGGCAGGAGGCCAGATCTGGAGTGGGAGGAGGGATGAGATGGCCTTTGGCATTCAGGAAGCCCTTTCCAGGCCACCTTCCTGGGGCCTGATTTTCAGCCCTTCCATGGCCCATCCAGGGAAGAGGGCTTCAGAAGCTGCCTGGAGCAGGGTGAGGTGACCAGCAACAATTTGACAGCGTGAAAGCTTGACCCAAGATTTCTCTGTTTTTGGTTTGTTTTTTATTTTGATGGTGGCTGGCCAGTACTGGGATCTGAACCCATAACCTTGGTGTTATAAGGCTGCAATCTAACTAGCTGAGCTAAATGGCCAGCCAGCACAAGAGGTCTTTGGAATGGAGCAATGAACGGTAAAAGGTTTATAATTAGATTCCTTATCATTCTAAATTTCCAAAGCAGGCCATTGCTGCTGTCCGCTCTTCTCATCATAGAAGGTTGTGAAGCATGCAGACCACCCTAGAAAAACCCTCTCACTGGACCTGTGGGCATAGAAAAGCTTGGCTGAGCCTGGGCTGGGGAATGACAGGTTATGTCATCTTTTGACAGGTACTGGGAAATTCATTTTAAACACATGTACACAAAATCCCCATAGAATTTTATTAAAAAATAACATACACGTGGCAAAAAGATCACATCATATTAAAATATATTCAATGAAAGATAAGCTTTCTTTTCAACCAGATCAGCTTCCCTCTTCAGACACACCCAACATGTCCTTCCAAATATTTTTGTATGCATCGACAAAGTTATACATGTATCAGTAAATATATATATTGCTTTTATACACATGGGAGAAGACTGTATCCAATATTTGGGATTTTGCTTTATTCACTTAACAGCGTATATAAGTGCTCCTCTCATGCCTATACAAAATAATCTAACTCATTTTAAAAATCTTTGTACTATGCGTACTGAAGTGAACATCTTGTACATAATGTCTCTTATCAGGTATGCAAGTCTTTTTTTTTTTTTTTTTGCCAGATTCTTTATTCTGATAGACTTTGACAAATTGTCCTCTAAAGATGGCATGTCCATTTGTATTCCCTGCCTCTCTGCACTCTTACCAGTGCTGTACATTTTCACACTTTCCGATCTTTTCAAAATGTATAAGTAAACAAATGTGTCTTCAATGATTTTCTCGTTTCCAGTCTTGCTCTCTTAGATTCACTGTTCACCCTGCAGCTAGAGTGTGAATCCCGTGCTGCAACTCAGCTGTGGAAGACCCTTCGTGGCTCCTTATTGTCCTTGGGATAAAGTTCCTTTTGCTTGACTGGCTCACAAGGCCCTTCATATTTGGGGCCCTGCTTTGGTCTCCACCATCATCCCTCACCTCTTCCTACCTCGAAGTCCACATTTCAGCCCTACTAGACTACTCTACCTTCCTCAGACAGGTCTTGCTCTACCCCTCCTTCCAGACCTCTCCCCTGTGCTCCTCCTCCCTGAGGACACTCTCTCCTGCCTGTCTGCTCTGCTCGGGTTCACTTCCACTTATCATTCTGGTTTCAGCTTAGATGTGGCACCTACTAGGTTATACAGGGACACTGCTGGCTTACCTACAAAGTCTCCCATACTTCACCTTTTTAATTATGTAACACTTGGTACATACAAAATAATACACATAACATATACGTATGTCATAAAGCATAATCATATAAACAAACACCTATGCACCTACCAATCCCACCTGAAGAACCAGATGGCTACTGACACTATAATGTGTGCTGCTTCCTGTCTCTCACTGCTCTTGCCACACTGAGTCGTGATGGTCTCTATACTTGTCTCTATTTTTCACTGGAGAAAAGGTCCTGGGGGGACAGGTCTGGGTCTGACTTGTGCATAGTGATATTTCAAGGCCAAGCACAGAGCCTGAGAATCACAGGCACTTACTAATATTTAAAAATTGAATTTAATAATAGCCAGAAAGGGGAATACTTCTAAAAAAATAATGAGGCTTTCAGAAAGCAGGTTAGTTATTAAGAGCCTATCATCAATTCATGCTGTACTTTGGGTCATTTTTCCAAAGTCAAGGATCAGTTTTATAGTTTAAACCTCCTTCTCTGGCTCCTTTGGTGAAGACAAGACTTTTCTTTTGGTTATTGTTACTCATTTTTAATTTTCAGATTGCATATCAAGAAGGTTGAAAAGTTTCTTAGTTATCAGCAATCTACTTTAATATTGTAACTGCAAAGTGAATGAGCTTATTCTTCCATGGTAATAAGTACATTCAGTTACTGTCCAAAGCTAGAAATGTCATTCTTGACACTGATTTCACAAATTAAATGCTACCACCTACTTGAATTAAATAAAGAAACATATCAGTCATGGAATTTAGATCAAGATAATAATAGTTACTCTAACTTAATGAGGGTCAACCATGTGCCAGGCATACTGTAGATTTCATTGCTGATCTGTACCATAAATCTGCAAGGATGGAAACAATTATTTCCATTTGCAGATGAGGACATCAAGGTTTAAAGGGTAAGGAATTGAATCAAAGCCACCAAGCATAGACGTAACAGAGCCAGAACTGTAATCCAAATCTTTGTCCCCACAAACCCAAGCTCTTTCCCCCATTTACGTCACATCTCAGATAATAGCATAAATAAAGAAATTGCACAAAGCCTTTAAAAATATGTATTCCCTATCTCATTCTTTATATTTGCCCTGGTCCATTATTTTAAAAATTTATTTTCATTGTTTTTGAATTATCATCTTTACTATATCTTACATGGTATTGAAAATTTACTAAAAACAGTAGAGTGTAGTAATATTCTTTATATTTGCCCTGGTCCATTATTTTAAAAATTTATTTTCATTGTTTTTGAATTATCCTCTTTACTATATCTTACATGGTATTGAAAATTTACTAAAAACAGTAGAGTGTAGTAATGTAGTAATAAGTGCTAAAAGAAAAAATAAAGCAAGACAAGGGGATAGGAAGGGACCGGATGTTTCTTTAGAAGAGGCCTTCAGAGGAGTTCTCCCTGATAAGATGATATTTGAACTGAGACCTCAATGAAGGATGGGAGAGAATCAATAGAGATATTGGGGGTGGAAGGTGGGAAGAGGGGGTTCCCAGGCAAAGTGCACTTGGTTCTGTGTACATTCATGCCTAATTTCTGGCATATCCCAAACTATGATAGTGTTGTTTACATTTTATAATAATTCGTCTATATCTTATAGAGCTTATGGGTTTAGGAAATTTCCTTAAGTCCTCAAAGCAACTTGTTTTTCTTTACTTCAAGGTCCCCCAACGACAAGCTGCACCCTTGCCAGCTTTCTGTTAACTCTCCATGAGAAGGTTGCTTAACTACCCATTCTCATTTAGGGAGTCTCAACAGAGGTGGGGTGATGGAGGCTTAATGAGATGGCACCTACAAAACTCCAATGCATGAACTTTCATGAAAGTTTAACGCTATTTTGAGTATTGTTATGAGCTTGGAAGTCAGGGGCATGCAGTATGGTTGTATTTATCAAGCAAAAAGATGTCATTCTCTTGTGTAGTAGAAGTAAAGGTGCATGTGTATTTCTACGCCATTCAAAGTGCATGTGTATTTCTACGCCTCCAGGCAGGCTGGGGCCTGTTAGACCAATACCCCATGAGGTGGTCTAAGCAGAGAGAGAAAATCTACAAAGTTGTCTCTGTGGGAAAAGCCCATCAAAGATAGCTGTTGCCCAGGGCCAGGCCTGAAAGTGGCACCAGAGAGAGAAAGCATGGATTTTTACACAGGATGGGTGGAGGGGAAGGGTGGGGAGATGCTTAGCTGGAAACAAAACAAATGCCTTCAGTATGAACTTGCACAATAGAGGAAGAACAGAGAGTTTGCAATGCCAGTTTGACAATAAGTAAAGTGCATATTTTGGCAAATTAGCAAATGGAATAGAATGAGAAACAGTGGATCAAGAAGGATTATTTATGAAAAAATCATGACTTGGGCTGGCCGTATAGCTCCATTGGTTCGAGCATGGTGTTATAACACCAGTGTCAAGTATTCAGATCCCCACACTGGCCAGCTGCCAAAAAAGACCCTTGCAAGGTTGCTAGACTCCAGCTTCAGAGTAGCCAACTGGACTAGATATGTCTGGTTAAGATGGGTGGAAATTACCTTCCAGCCTTATTCACAGTCACGTCTGCAAAAACAGAATTGGGGAAATGAGAAAAACCTGAAGAGAAATAAACTGCTGTTCATATTCTGTCAACTCACTGTGAACTGCCTCTACTGAGCCTTGCTAAATAAGCACCAACCTGCAAAGAGACGAGTGGTGATTCTACTCAATTCATCACTAAGATGTTGTCCCAGAGGAACCATCTGTGGACAAGACATATTTGGAACGATGGTAGGAGACCACGTGGAATGATGTGAACTTTCAGCTTATGTTCAAGGTTTCAGAGAACACATAAAACAGAATACGTCTCTTCTTCCAAA
>NW_007732402.1:49409-59851 GCF_000696425.1 Galeopterus variegatus | reverse complement strand
CATCTGTGGACAAGACATATTTGGAACGATGGTAGGAGACCACGTGGAATGATGTGAACTTTCAGCTTATGTTCAAGGTTTCAGAGAACACATAAAACAGAATACGTCTCTTCTTCCAAAGACCTTAGGAGCTCCCCATTATTGAATCTCTCTCTGTTCTGCTTTGCAAAATTTATGAAAACTAGTAAAATTTTTGCATGGCTATGATTCTCAAATCCAGTTTCCCCCAGATTATTATTCACATAAACTTAGTGAGACTATCTTATTGATGATAATAACCATGATAATAAAAGTAATTTCCAGTACTTTCATAGGTCATTATGGTTCATATAGCCCTTTTGCTTACATGGTCATATTAACTTCCATGAGAATGCTTAGATATTATATATCCCCATTTTATGGATGAGAGGGCTGGCTCAGGCGCATGCTGCCAGAATTTGGTAGAGATCAATAGAGCACTCCTGGGAATTATTAGGTCTGTGCAGGACTAGATCCTTTATCTCTCTCTGCTTTCCTCTCTGTCTTGGCCAAGGAAAAGCACCAAACACCTGGCATCGATTCTGACTCTGTCTTCATGGGGACATGAAGTACCCTGTGCCACTAACTTATTGTTTTCATATTTGGAATTTCTCATGGTTCACAGGGATTGAGAGGTAAGACATTGCTCACCCAGTTATAGACAGAGCTGAGCAGCCAAGACTCCTGCTGCCAGCCTCAACAGGCAAAGGGAAAAAAACCCCATCAGCTTGTGACATCAGCTCCCCAGGAGGCAGGGCCCTTGTTCCCAGTGTGGTGTCAGGTCCTTGTGGGCACCAGCTCTGTGTCTGTGGTTCCTTCGGCACTCCACCCTTTTCCTCTTGCCAGATACGAACCCTTTGAACCCGTGTTTCTAAAAGTATTCGGCAAAGTGTTCTAGAAGATGTTAGAGGCAATGGGATGATGGAGAGGGTGATGGGAGGATTCGTGATCGGATGAGCTTGGGAAAGGCTCTTGAAGATTTATGTGCACATTAGCCTGTTAAAGTTTTTGAGAAATTCCACGATAAAAAGCTATTTAATTTTATTTATTTATGTGGTTCTGACCCTCTTTTTCATCCTGTAACCCTATTAACATTTAGTGGAACATTTCTTTACCCATTACTGAGTTGTATAATTATGCAACACTCCAAAATATATCAGGGAATAAATTTAATTTTATTTATTTATGTGGTTCTGACCCTCTTTTTCATCCTGTAACCCTATTAACATCTAGTGGAACATTTCTTTACCCATTACTGAGTTGTATAATTATGCAACACTCCAAAATATATCAGGGAATAAAATGATCTGGAAATGCCTAGATTCCCGAACATGACCTGCTAAACAGTAGAGCTTACAGTTGTTGAAAGTTTTGAGGTATTTTGTAAATCAAGGCACACCATTTTAATGAAAGAATGAAACTATAACCAATTAAATAACCATGTTCCTCTGACAATGCTGTAC
Source organism: Galeopterus variegatus (assembly GCF_000696425.1). Lineage (NCBI taxonomy): Eukaryota > Metazoa > Chordata > Mammalia > Dermoptera > Cynocephalidae > Galeopterus > Galeopterus variegatus. The sequence goes on along the minus strand of NW_007732402.1, from coordinate 58,370 downwards.
CTCAGTGGTTCTCAACTTTTGCTGCAATTAGAATCATCAAGGAAACTTTAAAAATTTTGGTGCCCAGGCTGCATCCTGGACACATTAAATCAGAAACCATGCAAGTGTGACATAGGCATCAGTATTTTTAAAGTTCTCCAGGAGATTTCAATGTGCAGCCAAAGTTGAGAACATGAATGATCGTCCTAAGCCACAGAGCAGATATGGGACTGAGAAGAGTTTCTGGGGACTGATTTGGGCCACTTAGAAATTGTCCATGAGTTTATGAAATATCTTCCCTCCTGTCAAGAATAAGACCAAGTTAGAGATTTGAATAAGAATAAGTGAGAGACTTGACTTACAGTTTTACAGGTCTGGTGAACATGTGTTTCTAATAGGCCTGTGATTGGTTTAATTATACACAAATAATTTCAGCTTATGTATATTACAGAAGGCTACAGATTTGAAGTTTATTTATTGCATCATCTGGCAATTTTATTCATCTGAGTTTTGTTCAAGGTGGCTAAACACAGGTTATAATGAAAGACATTGAAGAGTTGGCTTGTAAAATGGATTTTGGGGGATACACAACACAATTGGCTTACGAACCAATGTCCGTGCTGAATACTCTGCGGAAAATATTCCCCTTCAAAAACTACTTGTATAAATCTGTAGAGCATGAATACATACTATAGTGGCTGAGAGCTGAAGTCCAGGTTATTTTGATCACCCAGGGGAGTCATGAAGAAAGAGCAGTCACTTAAGGTGAGGCAGAGACAGGAAATTTATGGGGCTTAGAACTCTCAAGGGAGATGACCTTAGTGAGGCCATGTAGTAAGTTCTGAGTAGTTGGGAATAAAAACCAGTAAAAATAATTGTAGCTAGTCTATACTAAACACTTCCTGCATGCCAGGCTGACTTCTGTGTTTTTTTACCAGTTACTTCATTTAATCTGCACTTATGAGAGAGGTACTGTTACTATCCCCATTTTCCTGATAAGGAAACTCTGGGTATTAAATGAACTAATGTATTCAAAGTTCCTGCCCCTGTAGCTGACACATGACAGATCCCCAATAATGATACCTCCTGGGGACTGGCTGGTTAGCTCAGCTGGTTAGAGCACAGTGTTATAACACCAAGGTCAAGGGTTCATATCTCTGTACTAGCCAGCCATCAATAATAATAATAATAATGATAATAATGATGGCTCCTCAGTTTACAAGCTTTTAAATGATTCAGTTTTTGTGATTCAAGATAATGACTCTATGAATTATCTGTGATTCAAGATAATTCACTATCCCTCTAAACAATAATTACACATTTTCAAATTTTGGATGAACTATATATTTTCTTTTTTTTTTTTTTTTCCTTTTTGTCTTTTTTACTGACCGGTAACGGGATCGCAACCCTCGGTGTCATGCCCGCACCGTGCTCAGCCAGTGAGCAGGAACTGGTCTCCACATGGGATCCGAACCCTCGGCGGGAGCGCCGCCGCGCTCCCAAGCAGCGCACTCTCCAGTGTGCCACCGGGCCGGCCCTGAACTATATATTTTCTAAAGTGTAAAAATAACCTGCCTTTAAACAAGCTATCGACTGAAAGGTGGTATGTTAGAAATAGGAGTCAGCAAACTTTTTCTGTAAGGAGCCAGATAGTGAATATTTTAGGCTTCGTGGGCCATGTGGTTTCTGTCCTAACTACTCAACTCTGCCACTGTAGGATAAAAACAGCCATAGGGCAATATATAAATGAATAAGTGTGACTGTCTTCTAATAAAACTTTACAAAACCAGGCAGTGGGCTGGGGTTGGCCCATGGGCTATAATTTGTGGATCCCTGACTTAACATAAGTACTGAGAATTCAGTAGCCTACAGTGAAGCAGGCTGAATGGAGTCTGTGACAAATCATGGAGCACATATTCCATTTATTAGCTGGCCCCACTCAGTTTCAGTTGATAGTGGCCACGCAGAATGTGAGCTTGTAGAGTGTCCAGATCTTTCTTTCAAAAACTGCTGGAAATCTGGACTTTCATGTGAATTTTACCCAATTTGTAAATCCTGGCAATTAATTCAGACAACAGCACACCTTGGATACCCAGCAGAACAACTTGGCAAACTGCTTTTTGTCCCTATGTGCAGCTTCTGTTTAAAAATTAACCAGTATGCTCAAGAAACAGAAGTGGAGATTTCTATCATTGTTCTTCATGTAAGCAAACATACATATAGCACTGATTAAGTGGGAGGCAAAGTTCAAAGTGCTTTATGTATATTAGCTCATGAATTATCCCCACCTTGCAAGAGAGGGGCTTTATGTATATTAACTCATGAATTATCCCCTACCTTGCAAGGTAGGTGCTATTACTGTTTCACCTTGGGCAAAGAGAGGTTGAGTAACTTTACCCCAGGGCATACAGCTAAGGTGTGGCAGACCTGGGATATGAGCCTAGATACCACAAAAGTGGAGTCTGTGCACATTAACCACCATGCTGTAGCTGCGTCCCTTCTGGGGCTGCTTTCCTCTTTTAACCTTGCATGAAGCCTCAGCAATAGAGAGAGAAGGAGACAGAAGGATTCCCTCTGCTCCTGTTTCTCTTTTAACTGGACGGGGGCTCCAGGGTCAAGGCCCCTTCCCATCAACTTATCTTGCCATTCCAACTGTGGGCTTTGTGGTTTTGGGGGGAAGTCATGTCTGAGATGCCTTCTTCATCTCCTGCTGTGATGACATCTAGCAATGTCAATTTGAAGGTTTGGGCCATTCCATCACTTCTGTGTTTATATTATAATAATTTTTTGGTAAAGCCCCACTGCTCTGGAATTTGGATCAACTCAACATACAATACTTAGTTTAATTATACATCTTGCTTTTCTATTTTGTAGCAAGCCCCAAGCAAATGACATGTATGGAAAGATTTTTTCTTAAAGTCACAGTACCAAATTTAGGAAAAGGAAATCAAACAAATTAAAATTGTTTTGAAAGGACATTAAAAATTTATGGCTGAGTTTGACTGGTGAAAAGTGCAGATCTGAGAAAGAAGTGAACATTTTTATTTTCTCTAGAAAACTTTAAAGAAATGACAAATTAGGTATTTAAGTACTTCTCTGAAATGCAGCTATGAGTTTTACTGTTGATTTTGAAAACACTCTGAAAAGTAATTTTAGCTGCAAAGGAAATGCAAGAGGCAAAACAAATTATATAGATCCGCTTTTTAAAAAATGCAAATACCTCTGGGATGCCAGTGGAACTGTAAGTTATACACAATTTAATATGCAATACTTCATTAAGCAATGCTTTCTTTCTAATGCCCAGGGAAGCTGGATTCCATTGGGAAAGAAAGAGTCAGTTTTAGAATTCTGGAATCATGTGAGGCTTATGGTGAGAATGGATGTAGTTTTATCATAGAAATAGGGTTTGCCTGGAACTGTCCCAGTTTTAAAACTGAAAGTTCCATGTTCCAGGAATCCCCTCAGTTCCAAGCAAACTGGGACACTTGGTGACCCTAACATCTTTGGACAGTTTTCTCGATTTCCTGTCTAATTTCCATTCCTACTTCCCCCCTTTTCTCAAAGCTAAACCATTTTAATCTGTACTGGCAGGCGCAGCCCCAGGCTCTGAATAATCTCCTTCAGTTTTTTCCAAACCACCTGGGTGCTTGTAGAAACCCGATTTTGAGGCTCCACTCAGAGGTTTGGGGGGTGGGAATCCTGGGAGTCTGTAAACTCACCAAAGCCAGGGAGTCTTATTGATTGGGAAGCACTGGCCAGCCTGTATTTGAGGGGTACACAAGGACCTCTAGTTCGGTGACCAGGAGACACAGCAGCATCCACACTTACTTAGACCCTTGGCTCACTGGTGGCAACTGGGTTTCCAGAAGGCTCCCCACTCACAGATGTTAGGGACTGGTCGCTGAACCTTTGCCCAGAGACTGCCCTTTCCAATGTGCAGATAGAGGTCTCGGGCGCTTCCTGCCTTTCTGAAAGTCTGGAAATAGCTTGTTCTGAGAGTTCCTGTACTGTCGCAGAGCCTCCTGCCCACAAGGTCACCCTCCTCTGTGCATAACTGCCAGTGGGCGGGGGGTTGCCTCTCCCTGAGAGTCTCCACAGATCCTGAACTCTCCCAGTTTCTCCCACAGACTATGTTTAACCCTTTTCTGTCCAAATGTTTGAAGAGATTCAACAGCATGAGAAGAATGCAAAATGGCAGGAGTACTGTTCACCGGCGTGAGCCCCTGAGCTGACTGCTGAGGCTGGATTCCAGCTGTGTGACCTCGGACCTCAGTTTGTCAATCTCTAAAATAAGGATAATCATAGTATTGATTTCATTGCATTGTTGGCAGGGTTAAATGAGAAGAGATCTGTAAAGCATTTAGGTGCCTGACACCTACTAAACTCTGTAAATGACAGCTCTCATCCTCGCTGGTGTTATTATTACTAAGTGCTCTTGTCATCATTAATTGTTGTAATTATTACTTTTACCAGGAAGTGGAAGGAGGGTATAGAAGATAAGGTAGGAGGAGGTCCTTTATCTTTAGAGAATGTGTCAGGGGCTTTCCTCAGTACCTTAGAATTTTAAAGAAACATTCTCCCTCTTCATCACCTCATCCTTTCTCATCACAACAGAAGTTTACAGCAGCCATAGTTTCAAAATGAACATCAAGATACATGACCTGACCACGCAGTGGGCAGAATTTAATTTCTAAACCCTTCTAGAATATTCCAGCAATTTTATCATTATGCATTTGACCTTTGCATAGGGGCCCAAGAATCTAGGCTAAGATTATCAGGTATAGTAAAGATAAATTGCACATATGGACATTTTTATGGGCTGGCCTATAAACACCCAGCCTCCTTTGGTGCTCTGAAGTCCCAACAGCCAACTGTCATCTGAATTTTAGGGGTACAACCCATTGCCATGACAATTGCTGACCGAGTCATGCTTTGCCCCAACTCTGCACTGGAGTGCTCTTCAAAGGGAACTACATTTACATGAATCAATTTATCTTTCATCTCATATCAAAGAAGCCAATCAAATTATTTTTGCCCAGCAAATCTATTATTAGGGGAACACTTTTGCCTTTTAGCCCCTATTCATTGATGAACAGAATTCCTCCTATTTATAATACTGACATGAAAAGCAAGGCTCTCTGCAGATGGAAGGAAGCCAATTACCTCAGCAGAACACTTCAGAAATGTACACCCACGGGCTTACGGGGTGGCTATTGTTCCAAAGGTCTCTCCAGATGAAAGGGCTGGATCAGGATAAGTATCAGTTGCACGGGCAATTCAAGAACCACCTTTCTGGCAGTTATAATGCATCAAGGGCTCCAGAGCATGGGTTTAATGATACATGTTCTTGACCCTTGGTCTTTTGTATTCCTAGGATCCTCATCAGCAGCATTGCAGGTTTTCCAGTAGCGGTAGATTCCAATAACAAGCTTTACAGCTTTCACAACACAACGAACATGGCAAAGGCTTTGCAAATTTAGATGGAAGGAGCAATGTCTAGCACTTTAAAGTGCTGTGTGATGTGCCAGGCATGTTAGCACAGTGTCCACAGCTAAACCAGAGTCTCCTTGAAAGGGGAGCCTATGTGCTGGCCTTCGTTATGCCTCTCACAGCTCCTATAATTCCAGTGGGTGATGAAGATGAGGTGGTGATGAAGATATCATGACGTATTCACAACAATAGTAGCTAACGTTCATTGACTGCTAAAGCCAGTGATGCACAGGATTTCTCACTGCACCCTCACACGAACCCTTCGAGGTGCAGATGAAGAAGTGGAGGCTGAGAATGGTTAAATAGCTTGTTAAGGTCACTTTGCTGGGTTGTGTAGCATCCCTCCAAAATTCATGTCAACCTGGAACCTGTGAACGTGACCTTATTTAGCAATAGGGTCTTTGCAGATTTAATTAAAAGTTACAATGAGGTCATACTGGATGAAGGTGGGCCATAAATCCAGTCATTGGTATCCTCAAGAAAAGAGGAAAATTTAGACACAGAGGCACAAGAGGATGTGCACAGGGAGGAAGGCCACGCAGAGACAGAGCAGAGATAGAAGTGGTGCTGCCACAAGCTGAGAAAAGTCGGGGATTGCTGCCTGCCACCAGAAGCAAGAAGACAGACATGGAACAGATCCCTCCCTCCCCAGCCCCAAAAGGAACCAACCCCAAAGACACCTTGATTTTGGACTTCCAGCCTCCAGAACTGTGAGAGAATAAATTTCTGTTATTTTAAGCCACTCACTTTGTGGTAATGTGTTACAGCGGCCCTAGCAAGTTAATGTAGTCCCATAGGAGTATAATAGATACTTGGTTGACTTAGACAGTGGCTTAACGCAACCTACAGCTCAGCTCCCTCATCTGAGAGATCTGAATGGTATTGATCACTATGAGAATCCATTGTAATAACGCAAGTTAATGTAGTCCCATAGGAGTATAATAGATACTTGGTTGACTTAGACAGTGGCTTAAAGCAACCTACAGCTCAGCTCCCTCATCTGAGAGATCTGAATGGTATTGATCACTATGAGAATCCAATGTAATAAGTTTTGCCATGATGTAATCTTTGGCACTCAGCATACTTTTGTTTGTGTTAAAGTGCTCCATAAAGTAGCAACCCGAGTGATGAAATGTGCACAGAATTCCTCTGGAAGTATTCATAAGGAATTGGTGAAGGACGTTGTCTCTGGATGGGAACGGGTGGCTGGGATCAGAGTGGTTGAGCACTTAATCTTCTGTATCTTAATCACTTTATACCTCTATGTACTGCTGAATTGGGTGCCCTATTCATGCAGGACCTACTTTTCTTTTTTCTTAAATTTATGTTTTAATTAACACTTATTGATTGTACATATTTATGGGGCACAGAGTTATANGCAAGTTAATGTAGTCCCATAGGAGTATAATAGATACTTGGTTGACTTAGACAGTGGCTTAACGCAACCTACAGCTCAGCTCCCTCATCTGAGAGATCTGAATGGTATTGATCACTATGAGAATCCATTGTAATAACAGTTTTGCCATGATGTAATCTTTGGCACTCAGCATACTTTTGTTTGTGTTAAAGTGCTCCATAAAGTAGCAACCCGAGTGATGAAATGTGCACAGAATTCCTCTGGAAGTATTCATAAGGAATTGGTGAAGGACGTTGTCTCTGGATGGGAACGGGTGGCTGGGATCAGAGTGGTTGAGCACTTAATCTTCTGTATCTTAATCACTTTATACCTCTTTGTACTGCTGAATTGGGTGCCCTATTCATGCAGGACCTACTTTTCTTTTTTTTTAAATTTATGTTTTAATTAACACTTATTGATTGTACATATTTATGGGGCACAGAGTTATATTTGAATACATGCATACAATTTATGATGATCAAATCAGGGTAATTTGCACATTCATCATCGCAAAAATGTCTCATTTCCTTGTGATGAGAGCATAAAAAAAAATTGTAGGGTATAAAGAGCACTGTGACTGTTACTGTCTGTGACTTGCCTTCCTCTGCTTCCCCTTTCTGTTTCTCTGGGTTGCTACAGACCCTGATAAAGCAGAGTTTGGAAGACTGCATAGGACAGTGGGCTGGGGGTGCTCAAAATGAGGATAAAACATTCCAGATCAGGGGCTCGGTGCTCGTGTCACACAGTTCTCTCTCAATCCCTGCTTAGGTGCTGCTTTTGACCAATACCTTCATTTTTGCTGTAAGGAACAGCAAGATCCCTCCACTCCCCATACAGTGACAACCTCCATTTGTCAAATAGCTCATATGACAATATCATGTTGAGTGCCCAGGGCAGTGCCTGCCTGCAGCAGGTGCCCAGCTGAAATGCGCTGAGGTGGTGGCTGGAGCCCCACCCGATTCTCCCCCCTTCACCCAGCTGGGCTGAGCCCGAGCAGCCTCCTGGGATGGAACATGAGGGTGCTGAGGGTACCTGCAGCACCGCAGAAATGATTCTACCACTCACCCCATTCCAACCCCTCTTAGGCTGATCCTTCTGAATCTATGAAATATCAAGCAATTGAATCAGGAATGAGTTGTGCCCATTGTGGGCCTGAAATGCTAAAGGCGGTATATTGAGGAGCGAAATCTATTTCCAGCAAGTTGAAGGGGAGCTGTGCTTGCCTTGGCCTGCCCACTCCCTTTCCTGCTTAGCCTTTCCACAGCAACATTGTGAAATTCCCCCACTCTCTAATGTGCTGTAACGTGCGGCATTGGCAGTGGATAAAATTGCAGTGCAGGAACTGCTGATGCTGGTCCTGCAAGGAGGTCAGCCTAGCCTCGTGGGGAGGGGGTGACACCCACAGCCGGAGGTCTCTGCCTGGAGCCCTCATAGACTCGAGCCACTAACCTTATTTTGACTCAGAGACTTGTATAGTTTTTCTGCTCTCGCCCTCTCCCTTGACTACATGTTTTTCCCCAATATACCTGTTTTGACTCAAAAGAAGATTTTAATAGGGAAGAAATCAAATCATGACCTCACTGGGAAGCAAGCAGGAGTTGGAGAGGTTTGAAAGTGTTCCTAATTAGAGGACATAGAAAAAATGTGACAGTCAGGCCACAGGGAAATGCTTTTCCTTTATTCAAACAGTCACATCATAGAAAGAGCCAATCTGTTAGAAATAATAAATGAGTTATGGTATGGATTTAGAACAAAGGTTACAGTTATAAACATGAACATGCACACTTCTGTGGCTTGGAGCTGCAAGGCACATCTGTTCATTGAGGGCTGAGTCCTCCCGGGGGCAGAGATGCCCAGGCCAGTTAGACTGGATTGAGAGTCACTTTTCTCAAATCCACTGTGCTTGGGACACCTGTCTGCTTGAGATAAGAGAGAAGCCCAGGAAGGTGGAAGAATCATGTTTTGCCTAGTTAGACCAGGCATCAAGGATGCCTTTTCCTAATGGAGCTGCGTGGCTTCATTTCTCCATGTAATGTTGTAAGACCGGCCTAAAAGCACAATTCTTACTTGATGGGAAGGCTCATCTCACAAAGACC
>NW_007732402.1:46680-47875 GCF_000696425.1 Galeopterus variegatus | reverse complement strand
ATTGATTTGCGTATGTTGAACCACCCTTGCATCCCTGGGATGAATCCCACTTGATAGTGGTTAATAATTTTACATATGTGTTGTTGTATTCTGTTAGCTAGTATTTTATCGAGGATTTTTGCATCTATATTAATCAAGGATATCGGCCTGTAGTATTCTTTCTTGGTTATATCTTTACCTGGTTTTGGTATCAGGATGATGTTTGCTTCATAGAATGAGTTTTGGGATTTGCATTTGTTTCAATCTTTTGGAATAGTTTGTAAAGAATCTGTGTCAATTCCTCTTTGAGTGTTTGGTAAAATTCTGCTGTGAATCCATCTGGTCCTGGGATTTTCTTTGATGGGAGCTTTCTGATAACAGCTTCAATCTCCTTTATTGTTATTGGTCTGTTCAGGTTTTCTACATCTTCATGGCTTAATTTTGGGAGCTTATGTGTGTCCAGAAATTTGTCCATTTCCTCCAGGTTTTCAAACTTGTTGGCGGATGGTTGTTTATAGTAGTCTTGAATGATTCCTTGTATTTCAGATGGATCAGTTGTAATATCACCTTTTTCATTTCTAATTGTTGTTATTTAAATCTTCTCTCTTCTTTTTTATGTTAGCCGTGCTAATGGTTTGTCAATATTAATTATCTTTTCCAAAAACCAACTTTTTGATTCGTTGATCTTTTGTATTGTTTTTTGGGTTTCAATTTCGTTAAGTTCTTCTCTGATCTTGAAGATTTCTTTTCGTCTACTAACTTTAGGTTTGAATTGTTCTTCTTTTTCTAGTTCTTTAAGATGCAGTGTTAGGTTGTTCACTTGCCATCTTTCCATTTTTCTGAGGTAAGCATTTAATGCAATAAATTTCCCCCTTAATACTGCTTTTGCAGTATCCCACAAGTTTTGGGATGATGTATCATTATTTTCATTAGTTTCAATAATTTTTTTAATTTCCTGCTTGATTTCTTCTTGGACCCATATGTCGTTAAATAGAAGGTTATTTAATTTCCATGTGTTTGTATACTTTCCAGAGTTTTGTTTATAATTGATTTCTAGTTTTAGTCCGATGTGTTCTGAGAACATACATGGGATAATTCCAATTTTTTTGAATTTGTTGAGACTTGATTTGTGTCCTAATATGTGATCTATCCTGGAGAATGATCCATGTGCTGATGAGAAGAATGAATATTCTGAGGTTGTTGGATGGAATGTTCT
>NW_007732402.1:45679-46009 GCF_000696425.1 Galeopterus variegatus | reverse complement strand
GGTATCTCTTTTTGATGTATCATTATTTTCATTAGTTTCAATAATTTTTTTAATTTCCTGCTTGATTTCTTCTTGGACCCATATGTAATTAAGTAGAATGCTGTTCAATTTCCATGTGTCTGTATAGTTTCCAGAGTTTCATTTGTTATTGATTTCTAGTTTTAAACCAATGTGGTCTGAGAAAATACATGGGATAATTCCAATTTTTTTGAATTTGTTGAGACTTGATTTGTGTCCTAATATGTGATCTATCCTGGAGAATGATCCATGTGCTGATGAGAAGAATGAATATTCTGAGGTTGTTGGATGGAATGTTCTGTACTGCTGTAC
>NW_007732402.1:44608-45607 GCF_000696425.1 Galeopterus variegatus | reverse complement strand
TAATACTGCTTTTGCAATATCCCACCGGTTTGGGCATGTTGTATCATTATTTTCATTAGTTTCAATAAATTTTTTTAATTCCTGCTTGATTTCTTCTTGGACTCATGTATTGTTAAGTAGAATGTTGTTTAATTTCCATGTGTTTGTATACTTTCCAGTGTTTTGTTTATTATTGATTTCTAGTTTTAATCCATTGTGGTCTGAGAAAATACATGGGATAATTCCAATTTTTTTGAATTTGTTGAGACTTGATTTGTGTCCTAATATGTGATCTATCCTGGAGAATGATCCATGTGCTGATGAGAAGAATGAATATTCTGAGGTTGTTGGATGGAATGTTCTGTAGATATCTGCCAAGTCCAATTGGTCTAGAGTATTGTTAAGATCTTGTGTTTCTCTATTGATTCTTTGCCTAGATGATCTGCCCAGTATTGACAGTGGGGAGTTCAGGTCCCCTGCTATTTTGGTATTAGTGTCTATTTCCTGCTTTAGGTCTAATAGAGTTTGTTTTATAAATCTGGTGGCTCTAACATTGGGTGCATACATATTTATGATTGTTATGTATTCTTGGTTCATCAGTCCTTTTATCTAGTCTGGCCGGGATCGTCTTATGAGAATAGCTACTCCAGCTCGTTTTTCTTTTCTGTTTGCATGGTAAATCTTTTTCCATCCTTTCACTCTTAGTCTATGTGAGTCTTTATGGGTGAGGTGGGTCTCTTGTAGGCAGCATATAGTTGGGTCCACCTTTCTAATCGAGTCAGCCGATCTGTGTCTTTTGATTGGGGAATTTAAACCTTTTTACATAAAGAGTTGTTATTGAAAGGTTTTGATTTATTCCTAGCATTTTATTGGTTGTTCGGTTGTCTTAGTTGTCATTTGTTCCTTACTTTCTGTTTTGCTGTTTGTTTTCTGAGTTCGTTGGTTCCTTAGGTTGTAGATAGTGTTTTTGTTTGTTTGTTTTCTCTTCATGATTGTCATTTTTATTATACTGGTGGGTTT
>NW_007732402.1:41295-42396 GCF_000696425.1 Galeopterus variegatus | reverse complement strand
TTTTTTTTTTTTTTAATGATACTTTTCTATCCATATAATTTGCTACTTGCTCTTTTCATTAAAAATGATCATGGACATCTTTCCATGCATATAGATCCACCCCTCTTTTTCTCTTCCTTTTTTATTTTTCTTTTTAACATGACTAAGTGGTATCCCGTGGTTTGGATATGGTGTAATTTGTTTAACTTTCCTTACTGATGATGCCCATTTTGGTTGTGTATGCTATTTTATAATTTTTAAAAAAAAAATCTGAGCAGAACATATTGGAGCATATATTCATGTGTCTCTGAATAAAGATTCCTAATAGAATTTATTCCTATACATAAAATTTTAGGGACAAAGGATTTTTACAACTGAGATAAGATTTTTAAAGATTTTAATATTAACTGTCTACATGAATATTTAAAAAAAGATCTGTGAGAAAATTTTAAAGTCTGTAAGGCTTACTTCTGTGAATATTTGCAGGTACAATTTTGATATTTTTCTAAGAAAAGTGAATGACAAAGATATGTATGTAACTATTAGAAACAGAAAAATCCCCTTACCAGCCAGCTATAAAAAAAAAAAAAGGAACAGCAAAAATAGAATATATAAGCTGAAAAACAAGCCTTTGTTATTCTAATTTTTCATTTTCATAATCTACTTTGCTCTTGTAATCCAATAGTTTTTATAAATCTTTAAGATTCAATGTCTAAATCTGAAGACATTTTTAAATATAGTGGTTATGTTCTTGAATATAGTAGTATCAAAAGTCAAGGATATTATATTTGTATTTTAGAGATTTAGAATAGTATAAACTATTTAAGGAAATATCTTTTATGTAGTTCACGGTATTATGTTAATTTTATCTCATAGAAAAATTGTATTTAACTTGTTACCAAATTTGCTTAAAACGCCCCAAATATTAAATGTTCTAGAATATGTTTACTTGGGTTTCTCCAGAAAGCATTTGATTTTTACTGTAGCTACAATGATAGTTTGCACATTATATTTATTTAAGATCATATCCTTGCTGAAATGTAAATTGCTTTTACAATTTTATTTTTGTCTTATTTATTTTTACCACTCTTGGTTTCAATCACTAATCAAAATCAAGTCCTT
>NW_007732402.1:36836-40553 GCF_000696425.1 Galeopterus variegatus | reverse complement strand
TGCACATTATATTTATTTAAGATCATATCCTTGCTGAAATGTAAATTGCTTTTACAATTTTATTTTTGTCTTATTTATTTTTACCACTCTTGGTTTCAATCACTAATCAAAATCAAGTCCTTGAACATTGGTTTCGTATATGTTTCGGAGCAAGAACTGGAAAAATAGTGTCTGATGAAGAGATTTTAGCTACTGCTAAAAGTGAACAAGAAATTGTATGGTTTGTTTTTAAAGTGCTCACTCATATACACACAAAGTAGTGGGGTTGAAAGGAGAGAAAAAAGAGTAAAAGTTCATTGGAACCCAGTGATTTATTGGGAAAGGCTCAGCAAGCTCACATAAAAACCAAAGCGGGGAAGTGGTTGGACATTGGGTCAAATCTCCATTCACATGTTGTGTAATAAAAGGCTGACTGTAGCCTTTCAGCCTTGCTTCTAGTCATAGACAATGGCAATTGCAGAGCAAGACTAATAACAGGATTTAGCATAAATCCACCACAGGAAGTGAACAGTTGTACTGGCAAATAATTAGCCAGGAAACATTTTATAGCAGCATCAGGATGCGTCCGTGAGCTTTCAGACTCTCAATGTGTTTGTGATCATGAAAACATAATTAGTTCTCAGCGATTGTAATTTTTGTGTGTGTTTGTTGTAAGATGGTTCTTTTCCCCTCCTTTCTTTTCACAAGCAGGCCTTATTTTTCCTGTCCTAATTTAGCAGCTCCTGCAAGGGTTTTGAAGTTTCAAGGGAGGGGTTTAGAATGTTCTCTTTTTTTCTCCTGCTGATGCTTTTTTATTGCAAGGTGGATGGTGTTTATTTTGCACAGCTAACAAGTGAGTTCAAAGCAATACGTTGCTCTTGAACTCCTGCCAGATTCTCAAAGCTGAAAGCTCCCCTGCGTGGTAGAGCCGACCTGTACTATCAAAGCCTAACTAATTTGCAAAGGAATGTCAAAATGACTGGTGCACTGCATTTTCCACCACCCGCTTCATTTGACACTTAAAGGAAAGCTAAGTGGGAGTGTAAAAGGAAGGAAATTCATTCAAGGCAGCACACCCGATGATGTGAATTAATTTCAGAAGAAAATGGGAGCTCATTGCTGAGTACATCTATTTTCATCTTCTCTGCTTTTTGTTTGGCTTATTGTTTTAGTAAGGGCTGCTAATAAACTTTAGTGCTTCTGTTCTCACATCATCCATATTAGGAGTAAATGCTATCATTAGACTTGGCTTTGAATTTCTTTGTGTCAAAGTGTCTACATGAAGCTGCTTCATCTGATTTAGTCACACCAGTCAAAAAGAGTGGCCTCGTGAAGACAAACACTTAGTCCAGGCCAATATTTTTCTCCTTTTAACACTCTAAAAAATTATTTTATCAGAACGAAGAGAGCTACATTTATAAACAGATATAATTTGTTATTGGAGGAGACAAGACTGATAAAACAAAGTCCTAAACTAGACGTTTGAAAGGATAATTCAAAGATGATGTTTAGAAATTCAATTCGGCTCACCTAAGAAGTATCAATGCTAAAACAAAGAGCACAGAGTCAGTAAAAAACAAATATGAGACTCTGATTTAATTTAGTCTGATTTTAATTGGTGTCCTAATTGCATTTTATAACATCAAACTTTATTTGAAATTTATGTTGAAGATATGATATTGGCATATTCTCCCAAGTAAGTTCATCTACATATATTTTCCTCAGGCATTGACCATTTTAATTGGTGTCCTAATTGCATTTTATAACATCAAACTTTATTTGAAATTTATGTTGAAAATATGATATTGGCATATTCTCCCAAGTAAGTTCATCTACATATATTTTCCTCAGGCATTGACACTAGAACTTCATTACTATTCTTGTTTTCCCAATGAGTTTGCCATGACTTATGTAAATTGCCATCATCAACACTTAGGTGAACAGGAATCGCACTTTCAAAGATTGTCCCCCTTGCTTGAGTTTTTACTATGCATTTCTTTAATGTTACCCTTTGCCTAATGCTGAACTCCAATCTCAACATGCTACTGACCATTAAAAGTGTACCTTATCTCTGTTACCAAAATATGAGGTTATCAGGAAGTAAAGCTTCTGGTAATGCCTCAGTTGCTTGCAAATGCATTACTGAGGTCTGACCATGCCATTGTTGTGCAAAAAATGTATTAATATCAAACTGAGTGCCATGCTGCTCAAGAATGAAGGCTAGAGTCAGATGGACCCAGATTTGGATTACAATTGGAGAACTTACTAGTGTTGCAGCCACCACTAATTAGTGAACCTTTCAAAGGCTTAGCTTTGTTATGCATACAGTGAGGCTAATATTATTACCTAACCTGCAGTTTATTGCTGTCCGTACCATACATGTCAAATAGTAAACACTCGATAAATGTTAGCTATTACAAAATCAAAGCAGTTTGGAAATGATACACTGCAAGAATCAGGAATTCTCTCAATTGGGCTTAAAATATAGGAAACATCTTATGGAACAGGAATCTGGAGGTAAGGCTGGCTCCAAGTTTAGTATGATCAAGCTTCCAGCTTTGTCTTGCAATGCTCCTGGTCCTCTTCTCTGGGTTAGTTTTGTATTCAGGCTGGCTCCCCTCATGGTTTCAAAATAGTTGCCAGCAACAACTGGGATAACCAACTTCTTTCTCTAAGTCTAGTAGAAGACAGAGGAGAGGAAAGTGCTTCTTCAACCTTGAAATCAAACTCCTCCCAGCAGTATGACTGAGGACAACTTAAGCTATGTGCCCACAGCATGTGCCACAATGGCAGTCACCAGAGAAATATTTTGCCCTGATGGTCTTAAGCCTTGTTTCTTGAGCTAGTTTCTAGCATGGAGGATATTTTCATGATTGGTCTATACCAATGAGGGTCTCATCCTAGAGATGAATATGGAGATCACCTTCCCTGGAGACATATGGGCTGAATGCAGAAGGGTGGATACACAGACCAAGTTGGGGTTCTGCTAGGNCTGATGGTCTTAAGCCTTGTTTCTTGAGCTAGTTTCTAGCATGGAGGATATTTTCATGATTAGTCTATACCAATGAGGGTCTCATCCTAGAGATGAATATGGAGATCATCTTCCCCGGAGACATATGGGCTGAATGCAGAAGGGTGGATACACAGACCAAGTTGGGGTTCTGCTAGGAAGGCTGAAAAGAATGGTGGGTCTATCAGTCAGGGTCCCAGAAAGACAGAAATGGTACACTCAAACTGTATTTGGTTTAGTTAGCAATAACCGAGAGCTGTTTGCCATCCCTAAGCCTGAAGAGAAACAGGATGAAGTAGTTACTTCAATTCAGAAAAAAGGAAGGACTGTGTGAGCAAGGCCACCTGATAGGAGTGTGACCTTTGTCAAGGGACTCAGCTAGTCTCCCACCCCTCCTAAACAACTTTATAAGGGGTATTTGCAAGGATCACTGTGGTATCACTCTCCCTTCACCCCCTAACTTCTTGCCAGTGTCTCCTAGTGGTGGAACTCAATCAGAGGCCAGAGGCCTGGGAGCCTGTTGCTGCAGTTTATAGAGGTCAGCCTCCTGGAGCACAGAGCAGGGCAGAAGGACGTATGAAAGATACTCAGAATAGGAACATAGAACAGGCCACTTCAGGGTAAGCAAACAACAGAGTGCATGATTATTCTGTAAGACAGAATGAAAATGGAAAAGACAGAGAGAAAGAAGAAGACAAAGGGAAGCAGAAGTATTAAGGAAGGGAGGA
>NW_007732402.1:32977-35639 GCF_000696425.1 Galeopterus variegatus | reverse complement strand
TGAACATTTTGCTAAGCAGAAGGGGAAGAATATTTTCAGAAACTGAAGAAAGTAATCAAAGACACTCCCCCTGGAAAGAAATGCATTAATTCATTCTGCAAATATTTTTTTTAGTGCCTATTCTGAAAGGCAGTATGGGAAGGGAGTACTTAAAAACTGCAATTTGGGTCTAGTATTTCTGGTTTCCAATCCTGAAGTCACCATCTTGCCAGCAGTGCAACCTTGGGCAAACTATTCGATTCTCTGAGTCTCCATTTCCTCATCTGTCAAGCGTTGCTATTAGTGATACCTGTTTTATAGGACTGTTTGAGAGACAGATGAGCTAAAACATGTAAAGCACTTCAAACTGGCATATACTAAGTGTATAATAAATGTTAGCTTTCCTTATTACCCCGTACTAGGCATGGTGCTAGGTGTTCTTCTAAATCTTACCATTATGGAGCTCACATTCCAGCAGAGAGATATAGGGCTTCTAAATAGGCAAGCACAATAAAATGTTATGATGGTATGATAAAAATGTGGCCATGTACAGACAGGTCACAGAGGAAAAAGTGGTCAATTAGTTTGGATCAGAGTTTTATACAGAGGCTAGCCTTTGACTTGAGTCTTGAATGAAGATAAGATATTTGTGGGCAGGTTGGGGATGGGAAGAAAAGCATTTCAGGCAGAGGTCATGACATGAACAACAATATAAAGACATTAAATAACATAGGATATCAGGGCAACTGAGTGCTGAAGTTGAAGGAAAGGAAGGAAGAGAGTGAGAAAGTGTTGTGAAATTTGTGACTGTCCCTTCCTCTGCCTTTTATCCTTAAAGGAATGGGAAGCCATTCAAATATTCACTGTGGATAGATAGTGTAGAAAGCATTGTCAGCACTCTTAGCAAATGGGTAGAGCAGGTGCAGTTACTAAAATTTCAGGTGAGAAGTGCTGTAGTTTGGTCTGGTGGTGAAAAGTGTGTGAATTCAAGCAATATGTAAGAGGTAAAATCAATGCTTTCATGACAGACTGGATGAGAAGGGGTTAAAAATGATGCCCAGGTGATACTGAAAGAGGAGTAGGTTTGGGGAAGACCAAAACATTGTTTTTTAGTTACATTGAATTTTAGGTACCTTTGAGAACAAAAGGGGAGATATCAAATAGACAGCCAAGTGATAGCAAATAGATTCTTATCAAATATAAGTTTGAAATTCAGAGGTTTGGGCCAGGAGTAAACATTTGTGAATCAACTGAGTGTAGTTAGTAGTTGAATTCTTAATGCATGAATGAAAGAGGAGGGGACAGAGGAGAGAGTGGGGAGAAGAAGGTATCTATGCTGAGAAATGGCATTTAACAGCAAGTAGAGAATGAGCTTGCAGAAGGTCAGAAAAGGAGAAGCCGGAGAGGTATGAGAAACACTAAGATGGAGTCATCTAAGGACAGTCAAGAGAATGAAGTTAGATAAAGGTTAACAGGAAAACGTTGAAGACTACCAACAGTAAGAAGCTGAGAAGAACTTTTAGGTAGGAGAGTACTCAGAAAAGAGTGTTCTAGAAGCCAAGAATAAAAAAGAATTACTAGTCAAGAATTTGAAAACAAATATACCTGGCACATATTGTATGCTTACTGCAAGCCTGGCATTTAGATATACAGCTCATCTGTTTAGATATACAGCTCATCTGATCTTCTTGTGATCCTGTGGAAATCCCATCTGTAAAAATGAGCTCCATTTTACAAACAAGAGACTTAAATAACTTGCCCATGATCACACATCTTCTAAGTGGTAAAGACAGAATTTGAACCCAGATGCATCTAATCCTAAAGTCTGCAGTCATTGTCTGTCTGTAGTTGCAGAGTCCTGTGATTTTAGAAGGTCACTTGTGACTTTTGCCATAATGATTTCTTTAGAATGATACAAACACAGTAGAGGCAGGGAGAAAGTGAAGACAGCAAGTGATTTTAATAACTAATGAATGGAAACACCACAAATGCTCCAAATAGGGAAATTATTAAATACATTTTCAAATAAAAGTATAATTAAATATTGCATGGCCATTAAAATTAGGTTTTGAAGAATGTTTACTGATATCACCTACTTACTTTGTAATAGAAGATTTAAAAAGTAGAGTATTAAATGATATATGATGTGATCCTTGTTATTAAAAAAGTACACGAACATTTCCATATAAAGGAAATTCCAAGATAAATTAAAAATAATCATTTTCTCTGGATGATGGCATAATTTGGGGTTCTTTTTATTTTCTTTAAACATGTACATAATTCCTAATTTTTCTGCAGTGAATATGAACAATTTATAACCAGAGAAAGTGATGAAAGTTATTTAGAAAAATTAAGTTTCTGTTTTCTGTATTTAAGTGTTCATTTTCTGTAAAATTATGTGTGTTTATATGTGTATACACACATATACTAATTTATACTATGCTATATTTGATCCTAATAAAGATGTTTCTGAGATAAGAAAAAAATTTCCTTTTATTCAGTGTATAAAGATTTAAAAGTGCCTAATGACTTTCTAAGAGATATTTATTTCAGAAATAGTTAATATTATAAATCACCAGTTACAGCTTAAGTCTCAATTATGTCTAAAGTTCATGTAGGTGCAATGGCTCACGTTTACAATGCAGGATAAAATGTGATGTAACTGTGGATAACAAGATAAAGT
>NW_007732402.1:31192-31948 GCF_000696425.1 Galeopterus variegatus | reverse complement strand
CGCTCAGCCAGTGAGCGGGAACCGGTCTGTATGCGGGATCCGAACCCTCAGCGGGAGTGCCGCTGCGCTTCCCAAGTGGCGCACTAGCGCAGTGCGCCACCGGGCCGGCCCTATTGGGTGCTTTTTATCTTTCAGCAATGGGATAGCAAGACAACTAAAACAATGCAATATCTTTAAAGGGCTAAACATATAAACAAAAGGGAACACATAAGTAGATGTGTACACACACACACACACACACTGCCGAATTGGGAGGGAGTGAGAATTAAGGAGTCAGGGAAAATTCCAGAACACATGATGGCATCTGAATGGTACTTGACTGCTGAGTAGTAGCTCACCGTGCAAATAAGGTGAAGAGGGCTGTTTTAGTGAGTGCCAACAGTTTAAACAAAGATGTAGAAGCATAAAAACACACGACGTGCTTAGAAGATGGTGGCTAAGTTTGGTGAGGACTTGGACACATGGGAAGGTGTCATTTGATGTGAGTCACATTGTATTTCATGCCACAAAGTCAGGTCTATGCACTTCACTATACAGTGAACAGGCATTATCAGTCTTTAATCACCGAATCAGATGATTACAGGTCAGAATTTTTTACAGAAAGAAAATCCCGGTGGTGCTAGAGGAGGAAGGAAAGTGGGGACAGAGAGAATTGTCAGGAGGCTCTGTGGAAGAGAGGATAAGGACCCAAATCTGGACCCTAGCGTGAAGTGAGGTAGGTAATAAATAGGGCCCATTTGAAAGATGGTTCTTGGT
>NW_007732402.1:29203-30737 GCF_000696425.1 Galeopterus variegatus | reverse complement strand
GGACCCTAGCGTGAAGTGAGGTAGGTAATAAATAGGGCCCATTTGAAAGATGGTTCTTGGTGAACAAAGAGACTTGAAGAATAAGGGCAGTGGAGCAGGTCAGGGTGGCACCGCTTTCTCAGAGGATCTGTGCTTCCTAAGAGGTCTTCCACTGTCACGTATCTGTCTGTATCTCCTAGACTTCCATCTTCAGGACCAACACACACTATCTGGTGTTTACCTGTTATAAACACCTGGATGTCCCATAAGCACGTCAAAGTCATCAGATTGGATTAAAGTAAAAATCATACACTTTCCCTGTAAATAAAATTCTCAGTTCTGCTCTGTTGCTCAAAAGGTGGCATCTTCCCGGAGTCATCCAAGGGTGCTTTTACTTACCTCCACCCATCCACTTCATCACCGGGTCTGGTTGGTTTTTACCTTCGAAATCTTTTTTAAACAATATGTCCTTGCCTTTCTCTCAATACTATCACTACCTCTGAGTCATCCATTTCCTTGAAGACCACTCCTAACTTTACTCCATCCAACTCATTAAAAACCTCTGCCAATTTCATCTCTTACGATTCATTTTAATTTCACCTTTGTTCAGGCCATTACCATTTCTCAGTTTTATTATTTTATTGCTTTGCAACCTCCTAATCAACTCAGTTCCTCAGAAATTTTCACCGGCCATATTAAGGCACCCTTCACTGGATTCTTGGCTTCCCGTTCAGTCCCTCTTCCACTCCTGTCCCCAACCAAGCCATCTAAAACACAGACTTGCCCACTTCACACCTCCGTTTACAACCTTTCATTGTCTCTCTGTCAGCAACAGGATGCAGGCCAAGATATTTAGCAGGGCTGACAGCGAATGTCCTTGAAGCCTCCACCCCCTTCTCTCCACCATCAATTCCCACCACTCCGGGTTTCACTAAGTAGTTTCTAATTACACACGTTGGCATAACCATAAATACAAGTTACCAAAATCAAGGCTATTTAGTCATTTCCTGTTCTTTTATGCACAACTTGTGGTTCTTCGATACCTCTAATTATTGAATTAGAAGATATTACAACATTCTCCAAAGGGCACACAGTAGTCAAGTAGTCTTGGATATGATTACAAATGTAGTTCTAGGGCTCTGCATAAAGATATTGAAACTTTAATAGCTTTTTCACTATTAAATTACAGAACAATTACTATGGCTCAAACTAATCTGGTTTATTTTTGATTCCAGAAAATAATAATATCAATAATGATGATAATGATAGCTACCATGTATTGAGGACCAGTGACACCCTAGATGTTGGTAAATGCTTTATCTGCATTATCTCGACAGCTCTCAAAGTATGTGTCATTGTCCCCATTTTATAGATGAATAGACTAAGTCTCAATGAGACTCGGTGTCTTCCCAAAAACAGTAATGCTGAAGTGAAGATCCAATCCAAACCTCTCTGATTCCAAGGCTCACTCTCTTGCCACCATGACACACCACTTAATAAAAGCTTATTAAGGGCCGACCCCATGGCGTACTCAGGAGAGTGCGGTGCTGGGAGC
>NW_007732402.1:27696-28834 GCF_000696425.1 Galeopterus variegatus | reverse complement strand
CCAAGGGTTGTGATCCCCTTACTGGTCACGAAAAAGACAAAAAAAAAAAAAAAGAAAGAAAAGCTTATTAAATGTTGAAATAAATACATTAATTATAATAAAAAGCATGTAAAGTTACCTTTAATTCTATGCTTGAATTCATGCTTACTTTTACTTATTTTGTGTTAAGACAATTTGCCAAAGTGTTTAACATTTTCAGTAATGTTCAAAGGGTAGCAACATAATATCTTTACCTTTGCACTTGGCTATAGAAATTCCCACTTAAATTAACTACATATTAAATAACTACCTTAGACTTACCTGCACATCTACCTGTGCTGAGCCCCATGTAAGCCTCAGACAATTGAAAACTTCCTCAAGGAAGACTTTGTTAACTTCTCTCCCACACACGTAAGATTAGATCTCCTGCTGTACATTATAACAACACTCAGACTTCCCCTTTCATACCATTTTTAACTATGGTAGTTTAGGATGTTTTAAAATAATTATTTCTTCAGGAATATCACCCACAGACAGATTAAGAAGCCCATGAGGGGACGGGATGGGTTTTCCTTCTTCACCCTGTCTCCTGTCATCTAGCCCTGTGCTGGGTACATTATATGTGCTTTGCATTCATCAGACGGATGAACACATGCATGAAAGAAGCAAGGAATACAGATATGTGAAAATACTGCCAATGTTAGCAATCATCAAACATGAATCACAGGAACTGAGAAATGAGAGCTGTTGAGAGAGATAAAAATCCAGCTCCAGAGGACCATGGATGCCATGCTAATGAGTTACAAACACTAATTACCAGGAAGCACAGTGAATAACACAGTGTACTGAGTCTTGTAAGAGAAAACAGTAGATGATCGATTTGATTCCTATAAGTGTCTAAGTATATGAGCTTTTTAAAAAATAGCTTGACTGAACAATTTAGAAAATTCTCCTGATAATTACCTCATATTTTTCACTTACTGCTTTGTAGATGAAAACCTTAAACACCTTTCAGCCCCCCTAAGACATCATTCACATTGCTTTCCCATAACTTCCCCAAATCTCCACACCCGTGAGATAAAAGGCCTTTACAGTCACAACTCTCCATCTTACAATTCCTGGTTTGGATGATGTATAAGACTAGCCTAGCGGGCCGGCC
>NW_007732402.1:4889-26647 GCF_000696425.1 Galeopterus variegatus | reverse complement strand
AAAAAAAAAAAAAAAAAAAGACTAGCCTAGGGACCGAAGTGTGATCAAGAACTATGCAGGAGGCATTACAGTCCCTAAGTGAAGCAACAGTTCAATTCATGGCTGGCTGGAATGGCACATGTGCAGTAGGCCCCGTTTTCTTTGCTTGAACAACTAGCTAGCCATGAATTGAAAAACAACTTGTAGAATCCAGTAACTCAGCTCTTCAAAAATTGTACATTTTTATCATAATGTAGGACCCAATGATTATAGGAAAAAACTTGTGGAGCACATGAGATTCTGATACAGTGACAAATTTACTGCTACATTCAAAGCCACAAAATTATGCACATGATCTACAGCAAGTCAGTTGTTGTATAGATTCTCAGCTGACTTGTCCTTACAATGTCTGATTGCCTATTGTGGTTGCCAGCCTCCCAGATGACCCCTAGTGATCTTTACCTGTTGGTGTTCACTTCCTTGCATGGTCTTCTTCCACATGTACCAGGGTTGGTCTGTGTGACCAACAGCATACAGCAGAAGGTAATGGCATGTCACTTCTGAGGTTAGGTTATAAAAATGACTGTGGCTTCTGTCTTGGATTCCTCTCCCCTTTTCTCTTCATTTCTTTCTCTGTCACTTTCTCTCTCTGTCTATCTCACACTCTCTCTCTCTAACACACACACACACGCACGCGCACGCACACACATACATATATGGGGTTAGCCCATTGCTAAGGACATTGAATCAGCCAATGGGAAAGCCCACATGGCAAGAAACCGAGTCTCTGGCCAACAGACAATGAGAAAGTAAAGCCTGCCAATAATCATGTTAGTGAACTTGGAAGCAGATCCTTCAACCCAGTCAAACCTTGAGAAGACTATAACCTTAGCTGACATCTTAATTGCTACCTCTAGAGAGATCCTGAGCCAGAACCAACCGGGTAAGGTGCTTCCAGATTCCTGACCCTCAGAAACTGTGAAAAAATAAGTGTTTAAGCTGCTAAGATTAGGAATAATTTCTTACATATCACCTAACTCAGAAAATTATGTGGGTAAAATAAAAGAAAATGCTCAGAAAAATGATTTTTAAAAAAGTACTATCCAAAGGTCAATATGTTGTCACGTGTAATTCCATCTCCCACTAACTCTGACAGTATGCAGAATGCCTTGAGTGTCTAAAGAGATGCCAGCATAAAGAATTCAGCTATGAAAATGTTCTTCTCAAATTTTAGTTACATACAAGATCTGTGAAATATCGCAAGCTGAGTTCATTTTTATGGACACCTTTAATTCAACTTTGTCCTGCCTCACAATGAAAATTGAACTATAGTAATTTGCTTTCATAAGAAATAAAAAAAGAAATGTTTACTTTTTCTCAGTAAGGGGATACTACTCTTAGGCACTTAGAAGATAAGGATCCTGCTAGGATTAAAAAAAGTCAACATTACATTCATAATTTCAGCACTCAGTTTAAAATAGAGCCAATGTGGGATCATCACATTTGCATAGCCAGAAATATCCCCCCAAAATATCTGTCTTTTAAAGCAGCTAAAACTTTGGCATGATTCTTCCACACTGAAACTGGTAATATCTTTAACAGTTACTCTGTAAGAAAAACAATCATGGTATCATCCTAAAGTAACTTTGGGATGAGAAATTATAACAGCAGTTAATGCTTTCTTTATAGCTTTAAATTTCAGAATTAATATATTTCAGAAATGATTTAAACTACAGGATTACACAATTCTGAAAGTAGTTAAAAGAAAACCATTTCTGGCAACAGAAGGTCAGTAACAATATATGCCTCATTTATGATTCATTTTCCACATTAGAATAAAGTTTTGACATATACATTAAGAAGAAGCAAAATGTAATAAATAAACCAAAGAAATGAAAGTTTCTTTATAAAGCTGTAAAACACCATACGTATACTAGGTATTGTAATATCGGCTATGTTGTTATGAAAGCAAACCATAAAATGACACTTGGGGAAAAACATGGACAGTGAGAAAAGAAAAGCTACATAAAAGAATGAGGAAGGAAATTCAGACTCATCATGTCAAGAGCAAAGTCCTTAAGCACTGGAAAAAAAAAAAACAAAACCCAAAACACATTTCAATTAGAAGAACAGATTTAAGTGGTTTAACATTGGAAGACCATAATATTCTGAAGGATGAAAATCAATTAAAAAATCTGTGAATAATCAAGGAATTGAAAATAGAATAAAGGGCGGAGGGAGGACAAGAAAGAAAAAACTGAGTTAAAGGATGTTTCTTAACAATGTGATCTAAATTTAAAACTCAGAACATCTGCTTTTTTATAGAAATCTGAGTATATTAGCTCATAATAAAGGAACATGTTGACTTGCATCTTCAATTTCCAGAAAAAATAAATAAAAAGATTATTAGAGGAAAAAGCGACCATCTTGAAGACAATAAAGTTTTTTTCTGACTAAAAAGGAGCTTCTTACAGACCAGTAGCAGCTGTATGTACATCTCTCAAAGGACACTCTTATGAAAGAATTTAAATCAGACTTAGTCCATTTACTTTTTGCAATAAAAAATTGTATGTGTAAAACGATGTTTATTCTACATTTGATCTTATTTTCCAATCCTACCATCATTTAAAAACTTTGCATGACAGAAAGACATCACAAGTAAAAAAAAGTTAATTTTAAAATTAGATAGTCCCTCCAAATGAGTTGTTAAAAATACTTAATCCTTTTTAGTCAGCTGAAAAAGAAAAATCTAGATTCCAAAGTTTTGTGAATTTCTAGTTTTCTTCTTTACTCAAGTCAATGGATTCTTCTTCTGGTAATAATTGCTAATAGAGTACTTCTTTCCTGTAAAGGCAACTTTTAAATTGTATTTTCTGGGAATTGTATGATCTATTTTTTATTAATATCTGGGAATAAAGATATATTACTGTAAACTTTTTTAGGTTCTGGAAAAAAATACTAGTATAGTGTTTACTTCCTGAGAATACGGTTTTTCCCCTCCCAATGTAGCAAAATTTTATTACCCTCAGATATTTATTGGTTTTCTACATCTGGTTATATTTATCTTTGATTCTGCATCTAGTAAAATAATTTTCTTCTAACTTGGTCTTGCAAATGACTGTTATAATATGTCTGAATCTTCTTTCTTATCTCATATGATTTAGAAAAACACTAAGTTTTGCTAGGATTTAAATATCTTGTGACCACATTATGTCTCATGTGCATCAGGTTAGCACAAACTGGAAAAAAGAATTTAACTAGGAGAGTGCAGAAGAGGGACAAGATGGCACAATCTAAACCATCAACTGCAGGTGCATAAAGGTTTACCATTCTTCTCTGGCACTATTCCAGCCAGGCCTACAAATTTCCAGCCATTCCAAGTACTATGATGGCTTAAATTGTCTATTTTATCGTCCAAATGATTGGCTACTTGCCAAACCACAACTTTGCTTAAGAAAAAGCTCCTCAAGTGAGGTGGAGAGTTAAGACAATTATTGAGATAATTCAGCCCAAAAGAAATGCATTGAGAAAAACCAGCCTGTTTTGACTTTATCGAGATTGGTATTGTCTACATGGATGAAACTCATTGCATAATTGTATTTTGCTTCCACAGATATGTTCTTGTGTAGAATAGACCTGGCTTCATCTTGCTATCTAATACCAAGCAATTCTTAGTTTAATTGCCTCCTAACAAAGTTTTTCAGAGGCATATCTGTGTTAAAATACACAGAGATGGCTTTTCTATTACCTACATATTCATTGTGAAGTATTTGATGGAGTAGTTTTTTGAAACCCAAAGCAGCTTTGTTGACCATGAAAATGACCGGTTATTTTATTTACATTATGTAAAGATCATCTGTAGTCTTTTGCAAGAGTATTTAACACTTCATCTAAGCAATAGTTGATTTAAAAAATATACCCGTATTTTGAATTTTTGTGTATGTTTCCAGAGTGGTAAAATTGATGTTGCTCATCCAAACCTTATTTTTATCAAATGGGTTAGAGATATCAATAATTTTATACATATGGAAATAAATTGGAAGTAGAATGGCATAAATAAAATATAAGGACTCCATATAAATCTCTCAGAGAATACATTAGACAATCATGGTCTCCATATAAGTTGTTAAGTTTTCTGAATATATTTATTGTCTCCGTTGAATATTTTTTCAACTTTAATTTATATAAAGGAGTTTAATAAAGGATTTTAATTTATATAATAGAGTTTGATCTATGCTTAAGTGTGATACAAATCCTCTATGAAGTAAGAGCTTTTATAATCGCCCTACTCCTCCATCAAATGTTCATGGTAGCCACTAGGGATGTTCACAAATATTCTGCTGCTTCTCCTTCTAGGCAGTGGTAAGTTGGGAACAGATAAATGATTTGTTTGGCCAAAGAAATATGTGCAGAAGTAGTGAGTGTCTGTTATTTCCATAAAAATGTTTGAAATGCTCCTATTTGATACTTAATGTTTCCTTCCCACTGCTCATGGTGAGCATGGAAGCTCTTATCAAGATGTCCTTTTCATCAGCCTGAGTCCCAGAGCGACTACCGTGAGTAAAGACCACCTGCAGAACAACCTGAGTAAATGTGAAAAAAAGGATTTGGTGTGTTGAGTCGCTGAGATTTTGGACATGTTTATTGCTATAGCATACCCTGGCTTCTCCTGACTGAGACAGCAATTTTTCTTACAACTTACTGTTGGTAGTCTGAAATGGCATAAAGCAATTTTTTGTTTGTTTGTTTGTTTAAAAGGGAGGAAGGAAGGTTATGAGCAAGAAAAAGAAAAAGAGAGAGAAATAACTTTATGCAGCTGCTGTTTCTTAACATTTTCTTCTTTCATTTTCCATCTTCCTATGAGAAATCTTGAACACTGAAATGGAATTTTAGAGAAACAGGGTTGGGATGGAGGGAGTTTTTTCTGGATACAGAAAATAAACGTGGAAGCTTCCTCTTTAGGACTCAACAGAAATATTCTTATTTGCTATAATGGGAATATGGTGGAAAAACTCAGCTGACTCTAAGATAGTATTTTCTCTTGCTTACTATCAAAAACTTTGAAGATTCAGCCTGAATTATGTAAAATTGTCGTTTTTATGGGTCAAAATAGGTGAATGATTGTAAAGTGCCTCTGGGATAATTATCTCTGACCCCTTCATATAACATTGGAAAGAATATTAATTTCATAAGATACACTCATGAGTTACCTAGACTGAGAAAATGGGTGAATGGGATCCTTTGAGTACTGTTATTTCCATAAACGTTTCCTATTTCTATAATACTCATGTCTTCCTAGAGGACTATTGTAACAATCCTGTGATCCAGGTAGAACAAGAATCAATTTCTCCTTCTATTAGTGAGGAAACTGAGGCAGATGACTAGACAAAGATCAGAAAGTAGAAATCAAGAGAGAACCGAGGTCATCAGTACTATTACACCATGTGACACTCAATAAAAGGCTGCCTGCTTTCTAATGGAACAATGTGTTTTATTTTAAGCTATGCATGATGCCAAAATAATTACTTAACATAAGAAGTCTCTTTAAGAATTAGAAAAAGCTCAAGCCAATTATTTTCTAAGTCTAGTTGTTTCAGTGAGTTGACTAATTCAGTACCGATGATATTGCCACTTAGACACTATGTGAGCTTTTTAAAATACTTGGTCTCTTGCTCTTCCTAAATACTCCTAAAACTCTCCCTGAAACAGCTTCATGGCTCAAAAATTTCAATTTCAATTTTAAATGCTCCAGATTAAATTGAACTTTATGAGGGCATCCCTAGATCAGTGCCTGATGATGTGATGTTTGTTAGTCTCTTCCTTGTCTTGCTGATATCACTTTCTTCACTGGTTTCCAGGAGATACACTGTCTTGGCTCTCTTCCTAGTTCAGGACTATATCTTCTCAGATTCCTTTGCTGGTTCATCTTCATCTTTCTAACTTCTAAATGTTGAATGGTACCTGGGCTCAGCCCTTGAATCTCTTTTTATTTCTATCTGTACTCACTCTCTAACTTGTCTGATCCATTCTCATGGCATTAAAAAGCATATATAGACTCATTCATTTTAGCTACAATTTCAACCACTCCCCTGAACTTCAAACTCCTATATACAGTCACCTACTTATCTTCATTTGCATGTTTAACAGGTATCTCAAGATTAAGATGCCAAAAAATCAAATTTCTGATTTCTCACCAAAACCTGCTCCTCCTACATGCTTCCTCATGCCTCCAGTTGCTCAAGCCAATAACCTCAGAATGAGCCTTGACTTGTCTTTTCCCACATCCTATATTCAAACTATCAGGGAATCCTGTTAGTTACATTTTAAAAATAAATCCAGCATCCTACCATTTCTCACAACCCCACCACTTTTCCACCACTACCTCTTTGAACACATCATCTATTACTTGGATATCTGTAATATTTCCTTAGGTCCTCCCTAAACAAGGTTTGGTCTCTGCACCAGGAACATGGGCTTCATCACCTTATTAGAAATGCAGAATCCCAGTTCCCATTCTAGGTCTACTGAAACAGAATCTTTATTCTAACAAGATTCTCTGTGATTCATATGCACAGAAAGTGTGAGAAACTTCATCCTAACTGGTCTCTCTGTTCCTTCCCCAGAAACTCTATAGTCCATTTTCAACAAAGCAGCAGCCATAGTAATCCTTTTAAAATGAAAGTGATATTATATTCCTCCTCTGCTTGAACCCCTTCAGATCTTCCTTTCTTAGCAAAAGTAATAGTTAAAGTCCTTACAGGGGTCTACATAAACACCTGTTTATTCCGGAACCTGCTCCCTTTCGGACCTCAATGCCTGCAACTCTCATTCATTAAGAACATGTTGATTGGATAAGGAAAGTTTCTAAATCTTCTGGTCAACTCCGTAGCAAACATCTCTGAACATATCTTATTTCTACATATGGGTGACTTCATCCTCACTTTCTGTTTGTACTGATTTGTTTTTCACTCAGAGTGTGAACTCTACTTTTTCTTGTCTCTAATTTCTGCAAAACACCTACAAAATTTCTCAAACACTGGTAACATTCCCCTAAGTGTTTTCTAGCATGTAATTTTTTTTTTACAGTCTCTACCTATTACAGTGATATATTGAAATGCTTATAGATATAATATATTATGGCTAAGATTTGTATCACAATAATGTAGGAGGAAGAGAAGTAGATAGGGAATAGATGAAACAAGATTGGCCATAGGGCAGCTGGTTGATAAATACAGACAGATTGTTTATGTTTTCCCATCAATTTCTGTATATGTTTGAAATTTGTCATAACTATTTTTATTACATTTATGAATTTTAAAAAATAATTTTATTCTTTTTTGTTATCTAAGTAATATTGAATAATGTCCAAGTTCAGCTTTGGTGGTAACAAAGAACAAATATGCCAAAGCAGTACTCTGATCATTGTTGTCCTCTGTTTTTAATAATTTTATGTCTCCCTAAACCTTTCTAAATTATATCTTCTTGATAAATGCTGTTTCTATTAGCTTTCCAACAGCTGATCATTTTACTGGAATACTCTGTCTCCAGTGAAATTAGGAGAAATAAATAACTAATTACGTTGAGTAGCATTAAACTTTGAGGAATATTACTATTTGCAGTTTGTGAAACAGTAATGATATCCTACTATTTAATAGGCAGGATTGGACTTTGGACTTTCTAATTCATTTATTGGACTGTTTTTCTGGCACAGAATCTGGCACATAGTAGGCAGTCAACAAATAGTAGCTGAATAAGTAAAGAAAGGAATAAAAAAGAAAGGAAATTAATGTTGATGACTGTGTTAAAAAATGATAACATGGCAAAACTGCTCTTTTTCAAATGATTGCATAACAAAAAGAATTTATATTTCTCATTTGGTTAGGATTGCAACCCAACATTTGTTTTAAGTTGTGTTCTTGGGAACTGAATACAGTCTGAATACCAGTCTGACATCCTGTTACTCCTATAATTCACTTTGTCCACATTAATTCCAGTCTAAGAAGCAGGTAATCTTGCTGCATCTGAGAAAGGAGGAAACTCTGTTGATGGTATCCATGTCAAATACATACTATTGAACTTTAGCCTAGTCCTCACTGATACTTTGAAATCTTTTTTATCATATGAGTAATATAGATTATTTGGAAAAGATGAGTGAATTTATCACTTCTTACTTAGATTGAAGTTATTTTTTTCACATCTAATTAAACCTGGTTTTCAGGTTCTATAGGAAAATAATTATGTCTTAGACATATGTGTCTCCCCTTAATAATTAGCACAATTTCTTGACCATAGAAGGCAATGAAAGAATAAATATTAAATAAGAAGCACCAAACATGAAAACTTTCTTATACTGAAAAATTGTAATTTACAGAAAGGATCACACATTTTCATACGTGGTGTTCTATGGCTATGGGTTCTTGTAAAAATTCTTTTGGAGAACATAAAATATTTCATAATGCTATTGTTGTAAGGGAGAGGATAGAGTTTAGTTGAACACACACAGCAAAAGCAAACCATGAAATATCATGTATATGTATATATGGTGGGAGATTCTGCTGGGAGTTGCAGTGTATATATATTTGTGTAGGCATGTGGGGGGAAGGGCAGAGGTATTATAATTATCTTATCGAATAGCAATAACACTCAATAGATTGACAGATCAGAAGTAGCAAAGGGAAAAGGCACAAAGGAACAAAATTTGAAAATTCTTTCAAGAATAGAAGTAGGTAAAAATTACACGTGTTCAATGACAGCCAACAGGGTGAAGAACAGGACTGGGCACTGAAAGATTATAGGAGAAGTAAAAAATAAGAAGACAGTGATCATAGAACAGGAAATATAAAGGAAAGGCTTTTAGGAGAAGAGAAATTTTGACAGTTTAGTCAACACTTTCTTTTAACTTTCCGGTGCTATAATGTGAAGCATGGGAGTCAGAGAATAGAAATTGGTTGTAGAAAGTTGCTACAGGGATATTACTTTCCTGAGATTCCCCCATATTTTGTGTTCTCCTAGCACATTAAATAACAAAATTTGTTATGCCTT
The DNA here is from genome assembly GCF_000696425.1 of Galeopterus variegatus. NCBI lineage: Eukaryota > Metazoa > Chordata > Mammalia > Dermoptera > Cynocephalidae > Galeopterus > Galeopterus variegatus. Next base: position 17,626 of record NW_007732402.1, on the reverse strand, counting down.
TAAAAAAATTGCTATAGATGTGGAAAAAGGAAAAAGAGCACAGTAAAAAAGTTAGGGAAATGAGAGAGTTTGGAGTACTGATGAAGAGATAATTAAAATCAGTGCTGGGATGAGAGGATGCTCATATAACTTGGTGGACCAGAGCACTGTGCTCTCTTTAATCACCCATCATCTTAGGATATTACAGGAAAGAGGCAACTGATCTTTTCTTTGTTTTGTTTTGTTTTTATCTCTTTGAAAACATCCAATCCAATACTTTATTCATGCAAGAGTGCTGCTTGGGGGAAATTACGAAAAGAAATAGCTACAAGTATTCAACTTTTTTTTTTCTATTTTGAAATAGAAATGGAAGGTGAAAGCAATTCATATGCAAAGTTTTGGAAGATGAAAACAGGCTTCCCGTGAATCATTTACAAAGTGGCTGTTAAGAAATCAATTCGATAGAAGTGCAATTACCAAGTCATAAGAGATTTATAAATTGCTTTCTCAATCAATTGGACTGCTGAATTCATCTATTGTCTCCACATCCAAGAAGAAATGTGCCCTATCCTTCAAACAACAAAGTAATCATATTCCAATTACTGGATTCTGTCCTTGATTCATTCTTTTGAAGAGATGTTGACACTACTGGGAGGATATAGATGAGAAAACTAAAGGTTTGCAGCTTAAATAAAACATCTCTTAAAGTATTTCAATCAGTTGGCACATAGAAGAAGGAGAAGATTTTACTCTTGCAACAGGGGACTCTGCATATTTAATTTGACTTCAAAGATCATGTTAGATAGTTATCTTAATAATATGAATACATAGCAATAAAAAATCCAAACTGTGTAAAGTAGCATCTAATAAAGTCAGTCTCCCTCTTTTACCTGAGGCTAGTCCCACTCTGTGGAAATATCATCAGTAGTTTCTTCCGTATCTTTTCAGAAAATATCTGTGTATATACCAATGTATATGTTTATTTTGAGACATAAATGGGGATCATATTATACATCTTGTTTTATGTCATGTGTTTTCACTTAACAATACGTTTTGGCAAGCACTTAATATTTGTATATATAAAATTTAGTACAGACTTTTTAAATTCCATGTAGGATTCCCTCACATGAATATACCAAAACTTATTTATTTAAGTTGTTTTGAGTTTATTGCTATTATAAGTCATCCTTGTTCATGTTTCCTTGTGCAACTGTGTGAATAGGTATATAGAAGTGGAATTCTATGTACTAGGTACATAGAAGTGGAATTGCCAAGTCCTATTACCAAGTCACATTTTCACCCAAATTGCTGTTCAAAGAAGTCTCATTGATTTATTTTCCCACAAACTTTTAATGAGATTATTTCCTCACGTCTTCAGTAATACTCTATTTTATCCAAAGTCTTTAGGCTTTACCAATTTGGTAACTAAAAAATTATACTTTATTGTTTTATTGCCTTAATTATGAATGATGTTGAACATTGTTTCATGCAATTTTAAGTCATCTATGAAGTGCTTAAATCCTTTCTCAATTTCTACAATTTGAATTGGTCTATTTATTTATGTTGTGTAGATAACATTAATTATCTTTTTTTCCCTGCTCCACATGTGCATATACATTTTCTCCAACTATATGCATTCATTTCCACATAAAATGTTTATTAATTGTTACATAGTCAAACTGATTAATTGTGTTTTTATTGCTTCTGGATTTGGGAGGTCTTGCTTAGAATCGCTTTCTTAATTCTAAAATATTAAGCTCTCTTCTGGTGTTTTAATGATCTCAATTTTTACGTATAAAACTTTAAGTGGGATAAGAATTCAACTTGTTTTTCCCAATTAATTAGCACAACTGAAGTATTTCTTGTTATTGTCATTCCTAATCTAAAGAGGAGAAAACAAATTCAGAAAGATTGCATGTCTTTGCCAAGTTCAAACAACTACTATTTGAATAAAATAACTAGATTAAAATAACAGGTTTGTTTCAGTATACCACATCCTTTGCATTTTGCCATTCTACTTTTAAATGCCAAACTCATAGATTTTAGTTCTAAATGAGGAAGAAAAAATTTCAATGTTATCCAGAAATAAAATTGACAGATTTCAAACTAGTGAGTTCTTTGTTGGTGGTTTAATTCAAGTGAAAGTTGGAGGACTATTGGTCACAAATAAGAAACTTCCTCAAAAAGTTTACGGAAAGATTTGCATTATCTTTTAATTCTATTTCCCACAAACTTTTTAAAGTATCCTCATATGAATAAAAAGTTCTTGCAATAAAAGACATGACCTGGGATCATTTTTAAGGTCACCTCCTGCTATTGTTTCAGTGTGTCCCCCAAAGGTTCATGTGTTGGAAACAATTCTTTTGTCCTCATGAATGCATTAATGTTGCTATCATGGGAGTGGGTTTGTTATTGCAGGAGTGGCTGTGTTATAAAAGTGAGCTCTCTCTGGCTCCCTTGAGCTTGCCCTCTCAGAGACCAAGTGATACCCTCTGCCATGTTACGATGCAGCAAGAAGGTCCTCACCAAATGCTGGCACCATGCTCTTGGACTTTCCAGTCTCTAAAACTGCAAGCTAAATAAACTTCATTTCTTTATAAATTACGCAGTCTGTGGCATTTTGTTATAGCAACAGAAAACAGACTAAGACTCTTCCTATCCCTAGGATTTTAAACTCTATGAATCTGAGAAAATTTAAGGCTCTAAGCAAGATACCTCCTAAACAGAAAATAGTCTAGAATATTGGGATACCCCATAATTTGGCTTTAAAAAATGTTTCTCTAATACATACTTTTATTCCATACCCCAGTCTTCACCTTCCCACCCCATCCCTCCCATTCCCAACTTCCCCCTTAGAGTATAGAATTAGGTCCTAATAACTTCAGGTTAGAGGCAAGTGGCTTTTTTAATCCAAGGTTTGCATATATGTTTAAAATATTGCAGTTAAATGTGTGTGCGTGTGTGTGTGTCTATAGAACTGAGATAAGAATATGTTTTTTTCAGTACTATTTTTTTGTAAGCTATAGATGTAAGTAAAATGGAAATGAATTGAATTTGACAAATAGTATTCATAATTTGGGTCATGGATTCTTTATATACAACTTTCATAATTGGTCACTCCACTGTCTATTTTCTAAGAATGTCTTACACTTATTTAAGCAGAAGGATTTATTTCAGTTTGTGTTGCTTTCTCTTATACACTCCAAGTTCTTTGTGTCTACCCAGTAGCCTCATTTCATTAACATATGTCCTCAAAAAATATTTACTGAATTGTGGGGTTGAATTTTACTCTTCAGATAACATTGGCTCTCTTAAGTGATATCCTGAAGAAAAAGCTGTCACTGTAGTTTGGTTTTCACACAATTTTATTACTCCTTTATGTAATTCACAATGTTTGAATGACAGAATTTTCTTTTGTTTTGTACCAACTCCAAATCTGTGAAGTGTAGTTAGTTACTTGTTCCATCGGTTTTGTCACATAGAAACAAATGAAAAAAAATTCCAGGATTTCTAATCCTCTAAATCAAAGCTGCTTAAATGTCTTGACAAAGTCCAATCCAACTCAAACTGCTGAGGCCCTTGCAGTTCTAGTTTCAATACATGCATGGTCATGAAGTGAAAATTAGTAGTTTCATACAACTCTAATTAGTAACAGTGGTTTATAAGTTCTTTGCAGATTCTCGTGCGATGTATTTTAGCTCTGTAAGTGGCCAACTAAATTTCAGTTTGCAAGAACTCTACAGGACGTCTACACGTCTCCCTATGAGCTTTATTATTTTCTCCATGTGTGTGCCTATTAATAATTGTTTCCCATCATCTCTCCTTTTTATTTTTTAATAGATTTACTGTTTTTATTTTTTATCATAATAAAAGCAATACACGCTTAATACTGCAAAAAGAGTAAGAAAATTACAAAAATCATCATATCACTCAGAGATGACCACAGTAAATTTTTGGTGAAGACATTTACAAACAGTTCATTATGTCTATATACCCACATGCAACTTTGAGTAAAAGAGCCATTTCATGCATGCTTTCCTATAATCTCTTTTTCCATTTTCTGATAGGTTGTAGATTATTTTCTTTATGACATTATAGATCAGCATGTCATATATAGAGCTATTACCATAAAAAGTGATTCTTTGTAAAAATGTTTTACAACTATTTAAAGTTTCCATGCTTCACGCCCCCCTGACACCCACAACCAGCCCAGCAACTACCACCTAGCTGCCACAAGAAGTGCCCTGGGCTACTGAGCTGGGGCTGTGGGGGCGGGGGAGGGGAGGCAAGGGCTTCAGCCACACCCCCCTGACATCTGCACCCAGCCCAGCAATGACCAAGACACTGGAAGCCCCCTGGTCTCCCCTGCAGGAATGAAGGGGATGCCACAGGCCTCAACCATGCCCTTCCTCCTTCCCCCTTTCCCTCTCCCTCCCCCCAACTGCTCCACAACATCATAGAATGTAAAAAAATAATATTAATGAATAAATAAACTTTTAAAAATGAAATAAAAATTTTAAAAAAGAGTTCCATGCTAATAGACCTATGTCTAGTTTCCAGCCCTTCCTTATCACAGACCATGCAATGGTTAAGGTTAACATTCTTCACTTACTTTGTGAACATTTGTACAATTATCTCTTGAAGACCGATTCATAAATGTGGAATTACTGTGTCAAAGACTATGATCATTTAATTTAAAAGAAAATTTCTAAAATGTCTTCCAGAAAAAGTTGTCTTTGTGTTTTGCTTTGTTTTGTTTTGTTCTATTTTTGTTTTAACCAACTTAGAGCCCCATGAGCAATCAATGAGAAGGCTGGCTTCCCACATCCTTGACAACTCTGGTATGATTGTTATTGTCATTGCTAATCTGTTTAAGCGAAAAGAGACATCCTTTCTTTTTTTATTTGCATTTTAAAATAGTAAGTGAGGTTCAACATTTTCTGTGTGTACATGTATGGAAAATTTATATATCATGTTTTGTGATTTGTTTGTTCATTCTTTTTAAATACTTTTTTGAAAGGATATTAAAGTTTTGCTTACTGATTTTTTTAAAGGCATAGATATTAAATTTTGTCATATATACACATCTCCAATTCGTCATCAGTCTTTTAACCTTTGTGGAGGGTTTTCATCTAGCAGAAATTTTTATTTTTGATTTAAGCAAATATGTCTTCTCTTTTATTTGTGGTACTTGTTTTAGGATATGTGTGATATTTTCTTACATATTCCACTTACATAATCTCTTCATACTCTTATGACTGTTTTCCATTTATCCAGATAAATTCCATACTAATTAAATTCTGAGTTGCCATATCTAAACATACATATATACATTTTTCTTTTCTAGAACATATTAACTTTCAGATAGCTATGCAGTCATTAACCTTTATGTTTAAGTCTTTGTAGTAAATTTAATTAGGAAAAGAGAGAGACTCCACCTAAATCACAGAGACTATCTCTAAATCACACCATTTCATTGGGATTATCATATTGGTGCATGTATCAGTCTTCCCTGTTAGATACAATGTCTATGTTGTATTTTGGAGAAAAGAAGGTTAAATAATATTAAGGGAAAAAAATGATTCACAGAAATAAATGAAAATAATAAAACTTTTCTATGAATTGACATGTACTTTCTGCCAAAAACTGCATTATTTTATCTACTTTAAAATATGCTAAAATAGCTAATACATTATAAAATCAGTCTTTTAAATAAAGATTATACTCATTTAGAATGTTTTAACAATATAAGCAGACCCTAATGTGTTTATTTCAAGCCTATAATCTTAAATCCCTAATTATGCTAGTAAAACCCTACACTTATTCTCTTAAGGATTTGTCTGTTTTAAAGTAAAGGTCTAAAGATGATTGTTTTTTATTGCTTTCTAGACCATGGACACTGAGGTCTTTTCTGAGAAAAATAAGAGCACATGTATATTTGATAACAGAGTGGGGTAAATTGGTGCATTTATATTCTCCAAAGACAGAAAGCTCCAAATACCGGATCCTTGTGGTCTTTTTCCTTTACCTTTTTAAAAATTTTAATTTATTATTAATCGTCAAAGAAACCATTCTGTTCTCAGTTAGATTACTCTAACACACAAAAGAGAATTTCACTGTCAATGAGATCTCTTGCAGGTAATAACCTAATTTGTCATTTGGAAATTCAGACCATTCTTCTGCCTTTGGAAAGCCATTACTACTCTGCCTGGGCTTTCTGCAAAGATTACTAAAACTGGGGCACACTGCTCAAGACTCCCGTCTTACTGAACTTTTTATAGAAACATCTTAACTTTGGCTTTCTCTATACAATAGAGTAATACACACAAAAGAGAATTTCACTGTCAATGAGATCTCTTGCAGGTAATAACCTAATTTGTCATTTGGAAATTCAGAACATTCTTCTGCCTTTGGAAAGCCATTACTACTCTGCCTGGGCTTTCTGTAAAGATTACTAAAACTGGGGCACACTGCTCAAGACTCCTGTCTTACTGAACTTTTTATAGAAACATCTTAACTTTGGCTTTCTCTATACAATAGAGTAATAGCAATAGTTAAAAATATTATGAGAAATATTGTGAGATCTTGATGGTAGTGTACCACTTGCTTCAAAAAATGTTCAATTGTTTTAAGGCATGAGTATTTATACTTCCAAGGATTTCTTTATGTTTGTCCATTAAAAAGTATTTGCTTAATTCTCATAGGTAGAGCCCTAGGGGAAATAGCTGTTAAATCTTGATAGGCCCGAGAGTTCATGGTTCCATAGCAGCCTGATTCTAAAACAGTCTTAAGCAACACCTCCACACTGATGACCAAGAGTGTGTTGTAGAAGCCAGGATTTCTTTTGAAGATGTCTTCTAGAATTTGATATCCAAGTTACAATAATTTCTGATGAAGCTTTAATATGAAATGACACTACAAATTTAAAGAACTTAGCATTCTGAGGGCTAGATAAAAATTTTAATTTTAAAATAAAACAATTTAGTCATTTATTAAAGTGAGTGAAACTATATTAGCCCATATTATTTTTAAGATTTTTTTTTTTTTTTTGGCTGCTGGCTGGTTTGGGGATCTGAACTCTTGGCCTTGGTGTTATCAGCACCACACTCTTACCAAGTGAGCTAACCGGCTAGCCCTGCCCATGTTATTTTTAATAAAATTGTAAACTTGTTATAAAGTAATCAGGGGAATAAAAAAATAAATAAATATAAAAAAATAAAAAGAGGAAATAGAACATCTTTTTTTGGTTTGCTGGTGAGACTTTAAGTTTTAACATCATCAAATCATGGATTCAGTTCTAAAGAATATGCTAATTATAAACTCCCCTAACTTGATAGAATAGAAATGAGTATTTTTGTGTCCCCTTTCCCTTCACCTTTTTCAAGCCCTAAAGTCTGGTATTCTGATCACCTTTTAGAAGAGAGAATTCTTAATAGTGAATTGATTCTTTAAGCCTGGTGGGGAAATCATTACCAATTTACTGTTTACGTCAAGCTTCATCTTTTCTGATAGTTGCTTAGTCCAGAAACTCTTTGTACAGAGTATTCAACAGTGCAGAAAATCAGCTTCATGAGATTGGGGGCTGTCTTATTCATTGCTGTGATCCCAGCTCCTAGAGTGGGACCAGAAACACAGCACATATGCAAAAAGAACTAGAACTTCAGCCATCTTTGGAGAGCAGATCTGCTGGCAACAAATTCTCTCTCTGTATTTCTTCTTCTGATAATCTTTATTTTGCCTTCATTTTGAAAAAAAAAAATATTTCACTAGATATAGGATTCTACATAGAGAGGTTTGGTTTCTTTTTCTCACTTTAAAGATGTTATTTCATTTTCTTCTGAATTGCCTCCTTTTTTACTGTCATCTTGTCTTTGTTGCTCTGTACATGATATTTCTTTCTCCACTCACTGATTTGAGATTTTTTTCACTTGTCACTGTTTTTAGCAGTGTAATTATGACTGATTTCAGTATAATTTTGTTTGTGTTTATCCTGCACAGGGTTTCATGAATTTCTTGGATCTGAGGATGCTTGCATTTACATTGATGATCTATGGATTTCTTTTATTGTAAAGTGTTTGTCTGGTTTTGGTATTGGAATAATGTTGGCCTCATAGAATGAGTTAGGAAGTCCAAGATCAAGGGACCACATCTGGTGAGGGACTTCTTGCTGCATAATAACATGGTAAAAGGCATCATATGGGTGAGAGAAAGTAAGAAATCAAAATTACAGCCTCAAACACAATTAATTATCAAACTCAAATGTTTATAATTGGCATTAGTCCATTCATAAAGACAGACCCTTCATGAACTAATCACTTCTCAAAGGTCTTACCTCTCAACACTGTTGCACNCCCAGCTCCTAGAGTGGGACCAGAAACACAGCACATATGCAAAAAGAACTAGAACTTCAGCCATCTTTGGAGAGCAGATCTGCTGGCAACAAATTCTCTCTCTGTATTTCTTCTTCTGATAATCTTTATTTTGCCTTCATTTTGAAAAAAAAAAATATTTCACTAGATATAGGATTCTACATAGAGAGGTTTGGTTTCTTTTTCTCACTTTAAAGATGTTATTTCATTTTCTTCTGAATTGCCTCATTTGATACTGTCATCCTGTCTTTGTTCCTCTGTACATGATATTTCTTTCTCCACTCACTGATTTGAGATTTTTTTCACTTGTCACTGTTTTTAGCAGTGTAATTATGACTGATTTCAGTATAATTTTGTTTGTGTTTATCCTGCACAGGGTTTCATGAATTTCTTGGATCTGAGGATGCTTGCATTTACATTGATGATCTATGGATTTCTTTTATTGTAAAGTGTTTGTCTGGTTTTGGTATTGGAATAATGTTGGCCTCATAGAATGAGTTAGGAAGTATTCCATCTGCTTCTATCTTCTGAGAGAAGTTGTATAGGATTGGTTTCATTTCCTCCTTAATTATTTCCTCTGATAGTATTCACTGGTAAATCCATGTGGGTCTGGTGTTTTCAAAGAATTGGTCTATTTTACCTAGGTTATTAAATTTATGAGCATAATTGTTTATAGAATTCTTTTATGATCCTATTAGTATTCATGGGATGTGTAGTGATGTTCCCTCTTTTATTTCTAATATTAGTAATTTTTGTCATCTTCTGTTTTTTTTCTCAGCCTGGCTAGAGGCTTATTGATTTTATTGATGATTTCAGAGAATCAGCTTTTGGTTTCATTGATTTTCTCTGTTGATTCCTGTTTTCAATTTTATTGACTCTACTTTATTTTATTATTTTATCTACTCTATTATTATTATTATTATTATTTTACTTTGGATTTAATATCCTCTTTTTCTAGTATGCTAAGGTGGTAGCTTAGATGATTAATTTAAGTTCTTTCTTTTTTTCCTAATATATATATTCAATGCTATAAATTTCACTCTCAGCACTGATTTCACTGATCCCACAAATTTTGATGCTATATTTTCACTTTTATTCAGTTCAAAATATATTTTAATTTCTCTTGAGATATCTTCTTTGACCCATGTTTTGTTTAGAAATGTGCTGTTTAGGGCCGGCCCGTGGCTCACTCGGGAGAGTGCGGTGCTGATAACACCAAGGCCACAGGTTCGGATCCCATATAGGGATGGCCGGTTCGCTCACTGGGTGAGCGTGGTGCTGACAACACCAAGTCAAGGGTTAAGATCCCCTTACCGGTCATCTTTAAAAAAAAAAAGAAATGTGCTGTTTAATCTCCAAGAATTTGGGGATTTTCCAGCTATCTTCCTGTTATTAGTTTCTATTTTAATTCCACTGGGATCTGAGAGCAGACATTGTATGATTTCTTTTCTCTTAAATTGGTTAATGTGTGTTTTATGAATGTGGTCTATCTTGGTGAATACTTCAGAGCTTGAGAAGAATGGGTGTTCTTTTGTTGTTGAATGGAACAGTCTGTAGATGTCAGTTATATCCAGTTGAATGATGGTGCTGTTGAGTTCAACTATGTCCTTACTGATTTTCCGCCTGATGGATGTATCTGCTTCTAACAGTAGAGTATTAAAGTCTCCAACTATAATAGTGGATTCATCTGTTTTTCCTTGCAGTTGTGGCAATTTTTAGCTCATGTATTTTGATGCTCTATCATTAGTCACATACACACTAAGGATTGTTATGTCCTCTTGCAGAAATGATCTCTTTATCATTATGTAATATGCCTCTTTATCCCTGACAGTATTCCTTGCTCTGAAGTCTGCTCTGTGTAAAATTAATCTAATAATTAATTAGAAAATTAATTTTTAATTAATCTATAATTAATCTAAAATTAATCTATAATTTTCTCCATCTCCTTCCTCTTCATCTATGTGTCATTATACTTAAAGTGGTTTTCTTATAAACAACATATAGCTGAGTCTTGTTTTCTGATCTATTCTGACAATTTCCATCTTTTAATTGGTGTATTCAGAAAAATTAATATTAGAAGTGATTATTTATATAATTGAATTAATTATTTGTAACTATTTTTTTATTTATTGCCCTTATTCTTTGCTCTTATTTTTGTCTTCCACTCTTTTTTTTTTTTTTTTTTTTTTTTTTCCCCTCTTTTTTTTTTTTTTTTGCTATTTGTGGTTTTAATTAAGCATTTTATGTAATCTCATTTGCTCTACTTTTTTAGCATAACAATTATATTTCTTTTCTTTTACTTTTTTCAGTGGTTGCCCTAGAATTTGCAGTATGCATTTGTAATTAATCCAAGTCTACTTTCAGATAACACTACAGCACTCCACAGGTAGTACAAGAACCTTATAACAACAACAAACTTTTAATTTCTTCTGTTACATCAAGTAAGAATAAGAAAAACAGTTTTTACTTTTCCTTCACTTATTCCTTCTTTAATGCTCTTCCTTTCTTTGTGTAGCTCTGAGTTTCTGACCTATATTATTTTTCTTCTCTTTAAAGAACTTCTTTAAATATTTCTTGTAAGGCACATATACAGGCCACAAATTCCCTTGCTGTTTTTTGCTTGAGAAAGTCTCTATTTTTCCTTTGCTTTTGAAGGATGCTATCACAGGATACAGAATTCTAGGTTGGCGGTTTTTTCTGTCAGCACATTAAGCATTTTGTGCCAGTCTCTTTTGGCTTCCATGGTTTCTGAAGAGAAGTCAGATATAATTCTTATCTTTGCTCCTATCAGTAAGGTTGTTGTTTTGTTTTGTTTTTCCATCTAGCTTCTTTCAAAATTTTTCTCTTTACTAGAGAGTGAATATGACATACCTAGCAGGTGGCTTTTTGGCACATCCTGCTTGGTGTTCCATGAGCTCTCTGAGTCCATAGCTTGGTATCCAACATTAATTTGGGGTAATTTTCATTCACTCTTGCTTCAAATATTGCTCCCATTCCATTCTCTCTTTATTCGCTTTTTGAAATTCCCAGCAGTTGTCATTGTCCTACATATCTTGGATATTCTGATTTGTTTTGTTTATTTTGTTTTGCATTTTTTTCTCTTTGCTTTTCAGTTTTGGAAGTTTCTATTGATGTATTGTTAAGTTCAGGGATTCTTTCCCCCACCATGTCTAGTCTACAAATGAGCCTATTAAAGGCACCCTTCATTTCTAGCAGTGTTTTTGATAACTGGTATTTCTTTTTTATTTTTAATTAGTATTTCTATCTCTCTACTTACATTACCCACCTGTTCTTGCATGTCATCTATTTGTCCACTAGAACCCTTAGCATAGCAATCAGCAGTTGTTTTGATTTCAATGTCTGATAGTTCCAACATTCCTGCCATATCTGAGTCTGGTTCCGATGCATGGTCTGTTTTTTCAAACTGTTTTCTTGTTGTTGTGGTTGTTGTTGTATTTTTGCCTCTTTGTTTGCACCTAGGTACATTTTGTAGCACTATAACAGAATACCACAGACTGGGTAATTTATAATGAACCAAAATTGATTTGGCTCATAGTTCATGAGAATGGGAAGTCCAAGATCAAGGGACCACATCTGGTGAGGGACTTCTTGCTGCATAATAACATGGTAAAAGGCATCATATGGGTGAGAGAAAGTAAGAAATCAAAATTACAGCCTCAAACACAATTAATTATCAAACTCAAATGTTTATAATTGGCATTAGTCCATTCATAAAGACAGACCCTTCATGAACTAATCACTTCTCAAAGGTCTTACCTCTCAACACTGTTGCACTGGGGGTTAAGTTACCAACACATGAACTTTGGAGGACACATTCAAACCATAGCGTTCTACACCTGGCCACCGTTATTAATGTCTCTCTCACATGCAAAGTGCATTCATTTCATCTCAGTAGCCCCCAAAGTCTTAATTTGTTCTAGCACCAACTCAGAATTCCAAAGTCCACAGAATCTCATCTAAATTACATATGGATCAGATACAAGGCATGATTTGTCATGAGGCAAGCCTATGAAATCAAAACAATCTATGGCTTTCCAGAATACAATGGTAGAATAGGCATAGGGTAGACATTTCCATTCCAAAAGGGAGAAATAGGCAAGAAGAAAGAAATAACAGGCTCCAAGTAAGACCAAAATCCAACATGAAAAAAAAAAAGTAAAAAAAGAAAGACGTGAAGGCTTAAATGTGGAGGATAATCTCCTTTGACTTCATTTACTCCATGTCTTGCATCCTGGGCACACTGGGATGGGAGTTGGGTCCTCCACATCTCGAACAGCCCTTTCCCTGCAGCTTTGCTGAACTCAGCACACCCAGCCGCTCTCAGAGGTTTGAGCTTCATGCCTACAGATTTCCTAGGCTGGAGTTGCA
>NW_007732402.1:2392-4109 GCF_000696425.1 Galeopterus variegatus | reverse complement strand
AGGTCTCTAAAGGGGCCCCTATTCTGTTCATGGCATACTTTGAAATCTTGGTGGAGGCTTCTAAGGCCCCTCAGCTTTTCTATTCTGTGTGCCTACCAAATAGCACTATGTGGACACTGCCAAGGATTATGGCTTTTATCTTCTGGAACAATGGCTGTAGCCACACCATGGCCTGCTTGAGCCATGGCTGGGGTGGCCAAGGGGTGCTATGCCAGAATTTGGGGAACAGAGTACCAAGGCAGTGCAGGGAAACAAATGCTGAGGTCCCATAGGCACCTCTCTGGAACCTTCTCCTAAAGGTCATAATTTGCCCCATGGGCCTCTGAAATGCCTTTGGGACCATTCTCCCATTATCTTAATAGAACCTGGCTTCCTTCTATCCATATTAATATCTTCAGCAAATGATGACTTGCCACACCCTTAGTGTTTTCTCCTGAATACATTTCTTTTTTAAATCCTTTGCATGGCCAGGCTGAGAGTTCCTCAGATTCTCCCATTCTAATTTCTTTTTGATTATAAAGTTCATGTTTAAACCATTCTCTCTTCTCTCACTTTACTGTAAGCACCAGAAAGAAGCCAAGCAGCACACTGCATGCTTTGGGGCTTAGATAGTTCTTCTGCCAGATATTCTAGCTCATTGTTGTTAAGTTCTGCAACCCACAAAGTCCTAGGACACAGACACAATTATGCCAAATTCTTTGCAACTGTACAACAATAATAGCCTTTACTCAAGTTTCCAATACTCACCAGAATAGCCTTTACCATCCATATTTCTACCAACATTCTAATGATGAACACTGAAGTAATCTCTAAGAAGTTCCAGACTGTCTCTACATTTCTTCTTCTAAGCTCTCACTAGAATCACCCTTAATCCTCCATTCACAGCAATCTAAGCTTTTTTCACCTGCTCTTCTAAATTCTTTCAGCTTCTACCCATTACCCAGTTTCAAAGCTGCTTTCACATTTTCATGTATTTGTTATAGCCACAGCCCCACTTATTGGTACCAATTTTCTATCTGTCTATTTTGTGCTGCTATAATAGAAAACTTATAATGAACACATGTTTATTTTGCTCATGTTCTGGAGGCTGGGAAGTCCAAGATTGAGGGATCATATCTGGTACGGGTCTTCTTGCTGCATTATAACATGATGAAAAGCATTACAGGGTCTAGAGAGAGTAAGAGATTGAACTCACAGCCCCAAGCTCTTTTATAATTGGTTTTAATCCATTTATGAGGGCAAAGCCCTCAAGACCCAACCACCTCTTAAAGGTCACATCTCTCACCATTGTTACACTGGGGGTTAAGTTTCCAGCACATGAACTTTAGGGGACACATTCAAACCATGGTAGTATGCCTTATAATTTTTTGTTGAAAGCCAGACATGTTGTATTGGGTGAAAGGAACTCAAGTATATTGACCTTTAGTAATCTGGTGTAAGGAGGAGGGGAACTTCTAGTCTTATAAATTAGGTTTCGGTCTTTCATTGAGCATGTAGCCCTGGGCTGTGAGCTTCACAAATGCCTCCCACTGTTTTCCTATGCCTTAGGTGGGACAGAACAGCTAGAGAGGGCTAAAATTGGGTGTTTCCCTTGCCCCAGGTTGATTAGGTTCTGATAAAACCCCAGTAGGTTAGGCCGTAGTAAAATAGTTCCTCTAGAGGGCAAGTTTATTTTTTCCTCCCCCTGCAGGAAGTAAAGAAGGGATTTTTCTTTCTT
>NW_007732402.1:0-1978 GCF_000696425.1 Galeopterus variegatus | reverse complement strand
ATTGGGTGTTTCCCTTGCCCCAGGTTGATTAGGTTCTGATAAAACCCCAGTAGGTTAGGCCGTAGTAAAATAGTTCCTCTAGAGGGCAAGTTTATTTTTTCCTCCCCCTGCAGGAAGTAAAGAAGGGATTTTTCTTTCTTACTTTTTTTTTTTTTTAAAAAGATGACCGGTAAGGGGATCTTAACCCTTGACTTGGTGTTGTCAGCACCACGCTCAGCCAGTGAGCGAACCGGCCATCCCTATATGGGATCCGAACCCAGGGCCTTGGTGTTATCAGCACCGCACTCTACCGAGTGAGCCACAGGCCGGCCCAAAGAAGGGATTTTTCTCCAGGAAAAAAAAAAAGTAAAAAAAGCTCCAGGAGGTAAAACTAATGAAAGTGTGAGATCTCCTCATGATTAGGCTCTTCTGGAGTTTTTAACTCTCAGTCTTGTCAACACTGAGTATCCAGACATTTGTCACATACAGTTCACGTTTTCCTACCCAGTACTGGTTTCTGTAGAGGTTTCTGTTGCAGGTTTGTACTCAGGTAAATTTTGATTCTCTGCATCTGCCTGTCTCCCTCTCCATTTGGCAATAGTAGGTTGTCCTTGTATTTCATTATCTATATTTCTAATGCTATGCTTCAAGTTCATTGATCTTTTCTTGGGGAGTGTGCAAACTGAAATAAAATTTTTATTTAAGATATGTCATTTCTGGGCCAGCCCGGTGGCGCACTCGGTAGAGTGTGGCGCTTGGGAGCGCGGTGGCACTCTCGCAGAGGGTTCGGATCCCATATAGAGACCGGTCTGCTCACTGGTTGAGCGCAGTGCGGGAGCAACACCGCAGGTTGCGGTCCCGTTACCGGTCACGAAAAAAGACAAAAAGGAAAAAAAAAAAGATATGTCATTTCTACCTTTACATTTTCATTGTTTTTATTTGTATCTTTCAGTTGCTTTATTCATTATGTTTGTGTGTTCCTTTTTAAGCCTGAACTCTTTTAACATTTTCATTTGATAATTCTATCTCTGCCATTTGGTGTCTTTGTCTATTAATTGGTGTTTTGTTTTGCTTTGGTTTGGTTTTTTCTGCTTCTTTGCATTCTTAGAATTTTGTTCGTTTGTTTGTTTGTTGTTTGTTTTCAGTCATGTACTAAACACTGTGAATTTTATATTGTTCAGTGCTGGCTTTTTTTCATTTATAGAATGTTGTACTTTGTTCTGAAATACAGTTAAGTAACTTAGAATCAGTTTGCTCCTTTCCAGATATGGTGTAATGCATTATTAGTAGGCCTACAATAGCCTTTACTCCATGGCTAATCTAAAATCCTGCCATGAAAGTGGTCCCCACTAATTGCCTTATTTATCCAATATGATCATCTCACTCTGGCAGGTGGAAGTTAAAATTCTAAGCCCTATACATAGCTTTATGATTTAGCTTACTTTACATACTAGATAAAGAAGGGAGAAATTAAAGAAACACTTTCACTTCTGCAATTACAAGGAAAAGCTTGATGTGGTGGTATTCTGTTGGGAGCCTGTAGCCCCACACCCCTTCTTGTGTGACCAGGCCTACGTGACAATCTGCGTATGTCAGATGTCTGTGCTTATGGGATATCTGCCTCATAATCTGTGCCTGAGACGCTGTGCTCCTGGCTATGCAAGTCTACTCAAGAGTGACCTCTTATCTCCTTTCTAGTTTCTGCTTTCTTGTAAAGATTGGGGGCTTCTTTGCATCAGAGATTTTCTGACTTTGTTTCTTCTCAAGATCTTATCGTATTCCTGCATTCCTAACTCCTTACAATATGCTTGCTTTTTCCTATATAAGATGTAACCTAAGAATCAATAAACGAGACTTGATCAGAATACTGTCTTGTCTCCCATCTCTCTCGTCTCTTGTCCCATCCAATTCCCACTCCCCCCTCCAGGGTCTGCGTTGAATATCCCATGGGTCGGGACAGTATTCTAGTAGAACATTGAATGAATAATGTTTAAATGTT
>NW_007732401.1:130598-133941 GCF_000696425.1 Galeopterus variegatus | reverse complement strand
CGCGACACTGAGGGTTGCGATCCGTTGCCGGTCACGAAAAAAGACAAAAAAGGGAAAAAAATAATAATAATAATTTACAGTGCACTTTTATTTTCTAAGCTGATTCTACCAACCTACTGGGAGAGAGGAATTATTAGTTATTACCAAGAGAAAAACTAAATACCTGAGAGGGTAATTCAGGCCGAGGCCGTGCAAAATAGCTATTAAGAACTCAGGCTGCTAAGTCAGTTGACCTGAGTCCAAGTCTTGGCTCTCTTGTTTGCTAGCTGTGTACCTAAAACAGTTTGCTGGGGGGCCGGCCCGGTGGCGCACTGGATAAGTGCGCCGCTTGGGAAGCGCAGTGGCGCTCCCGCCCGAGGGTTCGGATCCCACATATGGACCGGTTCCTGCTCACTGGCTGAGCGAGGCGCGGGAGCAGCGCCGAGGGTTGCAATCCCTTGCCGGTCCCTGGTCCGGTACGGGGGCAACACTGAGGGTTGCGATCCGTTGCCAGACACGGAAAAAGACAAAAGACCAAAAAAAAAAAAAAAAATCAGTTTGCTGGACCTCCCTAAGATTGTTTTCTCAAATATGAGGTTAAATTTGTAACAGTAGCAATCCACTGGATTGTCTTGAGGTTTAAATTGGATAATGGAAGTAAAGACTAGTCATTGGCTCACAGCAGGAGTTCATGGACTGTTGCTGATGCTGTTAACTGACTTAGTCAAAATTGCCCAAAACAGCCAAGGCTTGAGGCCAGATCTTATGACTGTTAGTCTTGTGTTTTTTCCCACCATTCCATGTTCCTGGTCAAATCCTGCAAATGACCCCAAATCAAGCATTTTGGTGTTAGATTTGTGCTGAGCCTTCAATTCCTACAAAATGTCTCGTCAATCTTAGTGCAAGACTTGGGAGGAGGGAGCTTTCACAGGGCCACAAATAGAAATAAAATGATTGAAAAATAGAAATAAAAACATTAATAGATTCATGCAGCTGCAACCTCCACAGGTTTAAGAGAACAAATGCCATGTACCCAGGACAAAGTATCTCAACCAGAATAAATTTACCTTTTTATGCTGAGAGGAAGCTGAAAAGGAGCTTCCAGGGTATTGGTGTCACTGGCATCTTCATTATGTTCTTAAATGAAAACAGAGAAAGGATTTGCTTTATTACAGGGGAAAGGGCCAAATGTGTTTGCTTTCAAGTATAGAATAAAATGAATTGCATATTCTCCATGTGGAACTTCATTTTGATTACATGTCTGGAAAGGCAGAGCAGGAAACAGCCGCTCATACCCACCCAAACACCCCCCGCCCCTTTTTTTATTTATTATTGAAGCAAATGAGGCCAATTGTTGGAAACTTCTGTGTAGCCC
This sequence comes from Galeopterus variegatus, assembly GCF_000696425.1. Taxonomy (NCBI): domain Eukaryota; kingdom Metazoa; phylum Chordata; class Mammalia; order Dermoptera; family Cynocephalidae; genus Galeopterus; species Galeopterus variegatus. The sequence continues at coordinate 132,587 of NW_007732401.1, read as the reverse complement.
TGAATGCCTCAGTTGTGACTCTCATAGAAATTAATGTGTTTCATTTACCTCTTTGGAATGTTTGAGATGCTATTTAGCAGCCAATTGGGAGTTCCTTGCCCTGTAAGCTGTTCCGTGGTGACATACGCTCTGGCAGTCTCTACACTGGCTTGCTTGATAGGACTTTCACTGAGCCCAGGAAGGGGGTGGGGGCTGCATGTCCAGACTCCCTCTTCTGCCTCCACAGGTGGCCACAAGGTGAAGAAAATGTGAAAAAGCTGAAACACAGGGAGAGACAAGCACAAAAGACCTGTATTTACCATCACTCCAGGCCTTCTTGCTGTCTTCTCCCACAGTGTTCTCACCAATAAAGAAGTCACTTTCATATAAGGAAAAGTTCCCCATCTATGGGATGAATTAAGGGGACTAAACAGTTTTCTTTATGGGTCAAACATTTTTTGACTTTTTGGTATTAAGTATCGGCTTCTTCCTCTTGTTCATTTATTCTCAAGTGTTTAATGAGCATCTACTTTATGGCAGGCACAGGCTAGTTCTGAGGTAGAGTAGGGACAACAGACACATGGTCCCAGCCCTCCCGGTTCTTCTAGCCTGTTGAGGGAGGCCAATCGTATGCAAACAACCACACACAGATCTATTCAATTGCAGTTTTGATCAATGTCAGGAGAGAAGCATACAGGAGACCCAATCTAGATTGGAGGATTTCAGGGAAATTTTTCCTGAGGAAATATGGTTTAAATTGTATTTTGAAGGATGGGCAAGAACCAAGAGGATAGGGACATTTAAAGTGGAGGGGAGAGTAGGACCCAGGCCTCATGGCTTCCAGCCTACAAATCACTCCGTGACAGGTATATGATCGTGTTGGGGTTGGGCATTTAGCCACTCCTGTAGAATTTAAGATCATTAGGGCCAACACCCATGAATTCTAGAGGGCAGAAACTGCCTCTTTGATCTTTTGGTCTCCAGTCTTCAGTGCACTTCCTTTTCGAAGATCCTGGTAAAAGGGGGATACTTTCCTATATATTTTCAACATTTCCTGGGTGCCCACCCACAGTTTGACTGTGAATTGCTTGATCTATGCTCTCAATAGGATAGGAAAACATTATAGCCACTGTTCCCCCCACTCCTCCAACCCCAGTCGGAATACTTTCAGTAGGAAATTACTCCAAAAGGTTTACCTTTAAGAATTGAGAAATGAAGCTTTGGCCCCAAACATCCTCAGACAACTTTATGCAGGTTCAAAACAGGGGGAAAGTATCTCTATGGTTCCCTGCTTGTACATAGATTTTTCCCTTGATACTCAGAAAATATCTTGGAGAGGCCACCTCAGAAGATACATTTGACAGAAACACAACAGGTTATCTCTGCAGAAGGCGAGCAGATCTCATAGGCTGAAACAAAGTCTCAAATCCAATTTCTCAGAGGCATTATGACAAGGAGAGGATTTTTCCAATGGCCAGGAGCAAATTCAGTCCTAGAAATGCAAGTCATAGATAATTCATGCAGAATTGGGAATTACATTTAAAAAAGAATGTTGACTTCATCTTTCAAAACTAACTTCAAGGACAAATTGGGTCCCTAACTTGCCACATGACATCAAGAGCTCATTGCTTCTATGAGAGCCTTGATCACTCCAGTTTCCAATATGGGATACTGGATCATGGTCCTCTTTTCCCAACTGTAAAAAAGATAAAGGAAGTACTTCAAAATGCCAGGGGAGGGGACTGTCCGAAACAGTCTCTTATTTATTTGCATCTCCTGTTAGAGAGAGTGGACTGAGGACTGGGACACATAGGCCTCCCTGTGCATAACTCCATGGGCTCTGGTGTCAGGCAGCGACTGCAGCAGCTCTCCCCGCCCACCCTGTAACCTGCCTGCGGAGACCATGGGCTCTGGAGAGGAGAGACGTCGTGGGGCGTGATGTGTGAGCTTCCAAAGACTTCATCAGTCACTCTGAGATGTTGGCACAGAGTCAAGTTAGTTCTTATGTGA
>NW_007732401.1:129236-129758 GCF_000696425.1 Galeopterus variegatus | reverse complement strand
CACTCTGAGATGTTGGCACAGAGTCAAGTTAGTTCTTATGTGACATTAAAAACCTCACTTCGGTGAGGAAAACAAACAGATAAAGAACACCAGCTAATGACTTCGGAAGGCCACAGAGCAGCTGAAGTATTGTTTTTTTTTAAATGCAATAGATTTTAAGCGGCATTTCCAATAATGAATAAGTCACCCAATTACTGCTCTCTTCTCATTCTGAACACCTGTCTCAGTGATTCTCAATCCCCAGAGTGACTTTTATTTTTAACAATATTTATTGTCATGAGTGTTATCACATTAGATGAAATCAGCTGGAGACGGAGGCTGCCTCCGCTGGTGCACAGAGAGCATCAAGGCGCCTGGGCTTGGGGAGGGTTTTTCATCCTCCTTCAGATGCTGCAGCTGCTCGGAGCTGCCATTGCTGACAGTCCCCAGCGGACAAGGAGGAAAAATCTCATAACAGGATTCCTACAGAGTAAGATCCCTGAGGGTTCCCCTGTGACTGTCACCTCAAAGGGTCCTGAAGAA
>NW_007732401.1:127867-128934 GCF_000696425.1 Galeopterus variegatus | reverse complement strand
AATAACATGCAGGAGGTCACACAGACACTAAGTGGTAGGGCTGGGTTTGGAGACTGAGTAGGTGGAGGGCAGGAGTCCAGGCACCTAACCACTACGCTGTACGGCTTCCTGCAAAGACGGGCGACAAGGATAAATAACTACAGTGTTCGCATGCTCCACCTGGGGCTAACCAACGTGCTGAGCGTTTAACATGTGCTGTTTAATTTAATCCTTAGAACTACCCAGCCAGGTAGTCACGAGTCTTGGTTGTAAGAAATAGAATAAAGAAGAGGAATTTTACACAAATAGCTCATAAATCAAAGAAAATAGGGCAGATTCATAGAACCAGAGGCAAGACAAGACTCTCTGTCTCATTCTTGTTTTCTTTCTCTTATTCTCTCTCTCTCATTTCTCTCCTCTTTCTCTCCCCCTCATCTCTTCAGTCCTTCCCACATCCACTTCACTCTTATCTACTACGTACCAGCTTTTTTCACATGGTGGAGGCAAAGAAATCTGGCAGCCCCTGGTTTATATTTTCACTCCTTTACTACCAGGATAAAATGTTCCTTCCCCAGCTCAAAAANGGAGCAACCCTTTCTGCTTGTCAGACGTGGCCTGGAAATCAGGCAAAGGATATCTGTATTGCTCATACCATGTCCCTATCACAGGGCCTGTCACCTGTCCTTATGAAGGATCTAACTGGGAAGTGAAAGCTAGTGCACATTAAACAGCTAGAGAGCATTTTATAAAAGAACACTCTTTTAGGTATTTCTTCAAGATTTACTGAAGGCCTATGCATTATACATGCAACACCTGATATACAAGTTGATGTAAGACAAAGATTCTGCATTTGAGAAAGTTCTGATTCTAGTTACTAGGGGGGACAGCTTTGTAAACAAATAGTTTAGATAAGAATGATAATATTAGAATTTTAAGTACTCAGCGAATGTTGGGCTAGTCAATTTATAGACGATTTATAGACAAGACTACTAAGATACAGAGAGATAACATGCACGAGATCACACAGACACTAAGTGGTAGGGCTGGGATTGGAGACTGAGTAGGTGGAGGGCAGGAGTCCAGGCACC
>NW_007732401.1:125409-126376 GCF_000696425.1 Galeopterus variegatus | reverse complement strand
TAGAATACATAACTGAGTTCTATGTGATGTGGCTTAGGCTCCAAGCCATACTGGCATGTTAACATGGGTGGAACTACTCACTAATCCTCAAGGAAGAACTGGTGCTTATCCTGTTTATTAAAGAAAGAATGGAATTTGGAGAGGTAGAGAGGAAATTTTTTCAGGTAAAGCCAACAGGAGACGGAAGAAAGAGGCTGGAATGGAGGCCACGGTGGAGAGCCTGTCTGTGAAGTGGAGTGATCTTTGCTTGTGTCCAGATGAGGGGACTGACAGTTGAGTCCCTTCACTGAGACCTGTGGGACCTGGCCCACAAATGCTGCCTAATGGTTGGCACCAAGGAGATTTGCAGAGCCTTCTCTGTGGGGCTCATGCCTGTGTCTGGATGATCAGAGTTCCCTTGAAAGAGCAGCACGTGACCCTGAGGTGAAGCCATTGCCACCCCAGTGAGGAGTAAGTGGGTATTCATATCTTTATCCAAACCTGAAGATTGTGGCCCCAGCCCACGTGTTCTTCCATGTCCCAGGTCCTCTCAGTTCGGAAATGAAAAAGCCAGGATGCCCAGGTGACCCACACCTAGCAGAGTCTATGACTAAGCCCTGGATCTGCAGCTCAGGCACAGCCTGCTTTGAAACTGGAACTTCCTGGAACCCTGGCCTAGTGGCTCTTTGGATTCTATGGTCCTAACCACTTCAAACCATTCTTCCTAAGCTCTGCCTGAGTCACTTCCTCTAAGAAAATTTGGTTTTGCTTCAACTGACTCTCTCTTCTGTCCGTTTCTAGACTTCTGATAGGCTCTATTAGCAGCTGCTCCTGTGCTGTGTTCATGTCATCCTGTCATCTTGTTCTTAATCAAGATCTTCCCCTCCCCTACCCTGTCCTCTCCCCCTGGTCATACCTTCTCTTACACTTCCTGGCTTTTGTTCCTTCTGGTAGGAAGCAGGTTCATCCCTATTGCCAGACACCAGCT
>NW_007732401.1:122778-123790 GCF_000696425.1 Galeopterus variegatus | reverse complement strand
TTTTATCCTAGGTTTTCATTATGTCCTCAGCTGGACCCTTCTGACCTCTGTCTCTCTCTCTCTCTCTCTCTCTCTTTTTTCTTTTCCCATTGCCCAGATTTGTGTAACCAAGTAAAGAAGGGAATATTGACCCAGCAAAAAGAATTCTCTCTAACACCTGTGTGTATGTGTGTGTGTTTGTACCGGTACTTTCTCAGCAGCTCTCCCTGTTATATAAGTTTGCCTGGGTCTTTATGAAACAGTTGAGTTGCTGTAGGGCTTTGGCCCAGGGAGATACTTCCAGGTCACGATCTGGTTTTGAGAGACTACTCTCCTATGTTGGAAGCATATTTATACATTTTAATTCGACAGGTATATAGTTCTTATAAAATTCCCAGCCTGGATGGCGAGATTTTGCTGCTTCTGAGCTCTAGGTGGGCTGGCTTTCACCTGAGTTGTTTAAAGTCACTTGGCAATAGTTTACTAAAATCCCCTGCCAGAGAGAAAAAATGTCCCTCTACTAGTTCAGAACATGTATTGAGAGTTTCCTCTCTGTAAGGTCCTAAGTGAGCCAGAGTAGGGTAAATGTAATTGATGATATTTTCTGCCCTCAAGAAGCTTGGACTTTAGGAGAGGTCTCTCTCTTTCTTACTCTCTCTCATGCACATATATATATATATAATACATATACACATTTATATAGCACAGAAACACTTATAAATCTACATGAAAACAGCTATAAAATAGAACTCAAAGTGAGTATGCATTTTTAATATATAGGGAGATTTGTGGAGACTTCCTAGACAAGGACTAAGTAAAAAACATATTTTCAAAAAATATGTTTTTCAGATAATTTTCTCAATTTGAATTATTTATCTCCTTTATCATTACAGAATGCAAAATTATCAGAATCAGATACGTAAGTTTTCTTTCAAAAATGTAGTTCTGACAATCCTCTTTGATACATTCACCTCTCAATTATTGATTGATTCCTGACTTTGTACCATGTACTGGGCTGGGAGCTCAGGATAAA
>NW_007732401.1:110355-121313 GCF_000696425.1 Galeopterus variegatus | reverse complement strand
GGATCCTCCATAGCTTCCCATCTCACTCAGTGGGAAACAAAGCCCTCAACATGCCCTGCACACCTGCGTGACATGCAGCAGCCTCCACCCCTGCCCTCCATTCCCTCGGCCCAGGAACACATGCCTCTCCAGGTCCTCTTACTCCCCACACGTATCCTCACACTGGGGGCTCTTCCTCTGATGGACACGTGGACCACCCACTTGCTTCCTGCAGGTCTTATGCAAATGTCACCTCACCAAGGCCTTCCTGGGACACCCCTGAAGCACTGCTCCTTGGGCCATATGGTCCAGCAGACCCAATGGTGTTCGAAGTGTCAGTAGCAGGTAGGGATGGTGTTTGGAGCCTTTGGCAGTAGATACCCTGTGAGGTTGATAATTCAACTGCTGCTGTAGTTCAGCCCATTCATGATGAGGGCTTATGTTTGATTTTTGGCAATTTCAGCCCTATGGGTGCTGGAGAGAAGATTCTGGCCAGAACGCACTTAGGAACTTTTAGGTCATCTCTGTGGCGCTTGAGCTGAATATTCACATCTCCGAGATCTTCCTTTTCTTTCCTCACTTTGTTCAGTGATGCCGGGAGCAACCAGCCACATCATTATAGTCCTTGGTTTTTCACAAATTCCCAAAAGGGTCATGTATAGAGTCGCTGAACCCCTTGCCTCTTACAAGTGGTAAATTAGGAGTATCTAAAGTGCTTATGTTGCGTATCTCTACAAACAGTTCATGCCATGGACTATCAGGATTATTAGAAGTCAAGCTCTTAGTATCTTAAGGTCTAAAACCCTGAAACAAATTAAAGAAATTCACCTTTAAAATTCTGTTTCTTTAGAGCCAGCTCTGGTACCAATTTTCTGATTAGTCTATTTACTGTTACTTATAACAGAGTACTTGAAACTGGATAATATATAAAAAATTTAAATTTATCTCTTACAGTTTTGGAGACTAGGAAGTCCAAAGTCCAGGGAATACATCTGATGAGGGTCACCTTCTTGCTGGCCACTCTCTATAATGACACAGGGTGTCCTATGGCAAGAATGGCAAGAGCTAATTAACATGCTCACTCACTGTCCTTATAAAGCCATGAGTGTCACTCCTGTGACAACCCACTAAACCGTTAACCCATTACTCCACAAATGTATTAGTCCATGCACGAGGACGTGGTCATCATGATCCAATCACCTCTTAATGGCCCCAACTTTCAACACTGCTACTGTCTGATTTCCTACCCTCTTAGTACTGTTACAATGGGGTTCAAGCTTCAATGAGTTTTGGTAGGACATTTAATCCACAGCATTCTCCCCTGGCCCCCCAAACTCATGTACTTCTCACATACAAATACATTTACTTCACTCCCATAGCCCCAAAGTCTTCTTAACTTGTCCCAGCACCAACTCAAAAATTCCAGAGTCTCATCTGTAAAATTAACATAANAGAGTCGCTGAACCCCTTGCCTCTTACAAGTGGTAAATTAGGAGTATCTAAAGTGCTTATGCTGCGTATCTCTACAAACAGTTCATGCCATGGACTATCAGGATTATTAGAAGTCAAGCTCTTAGTATTTTAAGGTCTAAAACCCTGAAACAAATTAAAGAAATTCACCTTTAAAATTCTGTTTCTTTAGAGCCAGCTCTGGTACCAATTTTCTGAGTAGTCCATTTACTGTTCCTTATAACAGAGTACTTGAAACTGGATAATATATAAAAAATTTAAATTTATCTCTTACAGTTTTGGAGACTAGGAAGTCCAAAGTCCAGGGAATACATCTGATGAGGGCCACCTTCTTGCTGGCCACTCTCTATAATGACACAGGGTGTCCTATGGCAAGAATGGCAAGAGCTAATTAACATGCTCACTCACTGTCCTTATAAAGCCACGAGTGCCACTCCTGTGACAACCCACTAAACCGTTAACCCATTACTCCACAAATGTATTAGTCCATGCACGAGGACATGGTCATCATGATCCAATCACCTCTTAATGGCCCCAACTTTCAACACTGCTACTGTCTGATTTCCTACCCTCTTAGTACTGTTACAATGGGGTTCAAGCTTCAATGAGTTTTGGTAGGACATTTAATCCACAGCATTCTCCCCTGGCCCCCCAAACTCACGTACTTCTCACATACAAATACATTTACTTCACTCCCATAGCCCCAAAGTCTTAACTTGTCCCAGCACCAACTCAAAAATTCCAGAGTCTCATCTGTAAAATTAACATAAATTATCTACTTCCGAGATACAATGGTAGGACAGGCATTAGACAGGCATAAAAAATTATCATTCCTGGGCCAGCCCGGTGGCACACTCAGTAGAGTGCGGTGCTTGGGAGCGTGGCGGCGCTCCAGCCGAGGGTTCGGATTCCATAGAGACTGGTCCGCTCACTGGCTGAGCGCGGTACGGGCGCGACACCGAGGATTACGATCCCGTTGCCGGTTGCGGTATGGGCGCGACACCGAGGGTTGCAATCCCGTTACCGGTCACAAAAAAAAAGACAAAAAGGAAAAAAAAAATTATCATTCCAAAATAGAGCAATGAGCCCAAAGTGAGGGGTAATAGGTCCCAAACAAGTACAAAACTCAGCCTGGCAGGAATCAAATCTCAAAGCTGGAGAATAATCTCCTTTGACTCCATGTCTGGCATTCTCTGCACACTGGGGCAGAGCTTCGGCCTCCAAGTCCTTGGGCAGCCCCACTCCCATGGCTTCCCTGGGATCAGCCTATGATCTTCCAGGCTTGTGTTCCACTCTGGTAGCTCTATAGTTCTGGGCAGCTCCATGACAGTATGGCCCCATTAGGGTTCCCTGCTGAAACTACAACCCCACATTTCTAACCTGCATTGCTCTAGTGGAGGTTCTCAGTGGTGACAAATCTCTTCCTAGGTGATTTGAATACATCCAGGCACTTCCATACATCCTTTGAAATCAGGGCTTCACAGTTCTTGCATTCAGTGAGCCTACAGACTTAACACCACGTGGACGCCACCAAGGCTTATGGCTTGCATTTTCCAAAGCAGTGGGTCCAGCAGCACTTGGGGCCAATTTAGCTACAGTCAGAACAGCCAAGGAGCATAGTGCTGGAGTGCAGAGAGCAGTTTCCCAAGGTGGCCCTGGACAGTGGCCAACGATAGGCACTGCAGGCCTGTTCCCCGAAACCATTCTGTCTTTCTAGGCCTCTGGGTCTGTGATGGGAGGGGCAACTTTGAGTATCTCTGTAATGTCTTCAAGGTCTTTCTTCCATTGTCTTGATGATCCCTTCCTTATGTGCTGATCTCCTGAGCAGATGGTCGCTGGGTTATGCCTTTGTTTTCCTCTCTTGAACACACTTTCTTCTTCTTTACATGGCTAGGCTGACAGTTTTCCAATTTCTTACCCTCTGCTTCCCTTTTAATTATAAATTCTGCCTTTGCTGCTATAAGTTCTGCCTTTATATCATGCCTTTGCTGCCATAACACAGAAAAAGCTGATAGAAGTATTTACACAGCTACCTGAATGCTTAGCTACTTGGAAATTTCTTTCACCAAATACTCTGGTTCGTTACTCTTAAGATCCACATTCCATAAAGCCCTTAGACATGAACATAATGGAGCCAAGTTCATTGCCAGTTTACAGCAAGCGTAAACTTTGCTTCAATTTCCAATAAGCTCCTCTGCATTTCCATCTGAGATCTCCCCAGAATGGCCTTTACTAACTGTATTTCTATCAGCATTCTGGTCACCACCATTTAACCAATCTGTAAGAAGTTTCAAATGTTCCCTGGCCTTCTTGTCTTCTCAGACCTCACCAGAATCTAGGCTTTCCCTAGCCGGCTCCTCCAAATTCTTCCAGCCTCTGCCCATCACCCAGTTCCAAAGCTGCTTCCACATTTTCAGATATTTGTTATCCTAACACCCCAGTCATGGTACCAATTTTCTGTATTGGTCTGTTTTCTGTTGCTTATAACAGAATACCCCAAACTGGGTAATTTATAAAGAAATGAATTTTATTTCTTACAGTCTTGGAGGCTGGGAAGTCCACAGTCCAGGGGGTGCATCTTGTGAGGGTCTTGCTGTGGGTGGGAACTCTACAGGGTCCTGTGGTGACACAGGCAATAACATGGCAAGGATCACTTGAGCAAGACAGCTCACCTTCTCACTCGCTCTCCTTATAAAGCCATCAGAATCATGCCCATGACAACCCGTTAAACCATCAGCCCATTACTCCACGAATGGATCAATCCACTTATGAGGGCACAGTCCTCATGATCCAATCACCTCTTACAGGCCCCACCTTCCACCACCATATTGGGGGTTAAGTTCCAACATGAGCTTGGGGGAACATTCAAACCATAGCAGGGGGCATTCAATAAACTTTTATTGTTGAATGATGAATAAAGAAAAAGACAGATTTGATGAAGAGGTAAGAGAAGGGAAAATGTGTCTATGTTTAGGATGGTATAACCAAGTGTGACAAAGAATGATAGGAGGGAAAGTGTGGGGATGACAGTGAGGTCTTAGAGGTGATGCACTTACTAGACATTGTTCAATTAATGCCAATACGTCATAGGAATTCACAAAATATTATGATAAATTGAGAAATGAGTGAACAGACACCCCCGTCCATGCTGTGTCAGCNCCACTCCCATGGCTTTCCTGGGATCAGCCTATGATCTTCCAGGCTTGTGTTCCACTCTGGTAGCTCTATAGTTCTGGGCAGCTCCATGACAGTATGGCCCCATTAGGGTTCCCTGCTGAAACTCCAACCCCACATTTCTAACCTGCATTGCTCTAGTGGAGGTTCTCAGTGGTGACAAATCTCTTCCTAGGTGATTTGAATACATCCATGCACTTCCATACATCCTTTGAAATCAGGGCTTCACAGTTCTTGCATTCAGTGAGGCTACAGACTTAACACCACATGGACACCACCAAGGCTTATGGCTTGCATTTTCCAAAGCAGTGGGTCCAGCAGCACTTGGGGCCAATTTAGCTATAGTCAGAACAGCCAAGGAGCATAGTGCTGGAGTGCAGAGAGCAGTTTCCCGAGGTGGCCCTGGACAGTGGCCAACGATAGGCACTGCAGGCCTGTTCCCTGAAACCATTCTGTCTTTCTAGGCCTCTGGGTCTGTGATGGGAGGGGCAACTTTGAGTATCTCTGTAATGTCTTCAAGGTCTTTCTTCCATTGTCTTGATGATCCCTTCTTTATGTGCTGATCTCCTGAGCAGATGGTCGCTGGTTTATGCCTTTGTTTTCTTCTCTTGAACACACTTTCTTCTTCTTTACATGGCTAGGCTGACAGTTTTCCAATTTCTTACCCTCTGCTTCCCTTTTAATTATAAATTCTGCCTTTGCTGCTATAAGTTCTGCCTTTATATCATGCCTTTGCTGCCATAACACAGAAAAAGCTGATAGAAGTATTTACACAGCTACCTGAATGCTTAGCTGCTTGGAAATTTCTTTCACCAAATATTCTGGTTCGTTACTCTTAAGATCCACATTCCATAAAGCCCTTAGACATGAACATAATGGAGCCAAGTTCATTGCCAGTTTACAGCAAGCGTAAACTTTGCTTCAATTTCCAATAAGCTCCTCTGCATTTCCATCTGAGACCTCCCCAGAATGGCCTTTACAAACTGTATTTCTATCAGCATTCTTTTTTTTTTTTTTTTTCGTTTTTGTGACCGGTAAGGGGATGCAACCCCCTGCTTGGTGTCGCCCGCACCGTGCTCAGCCAGTGAGCGCACCAGCCATCCTTATATAGGATCCGAACCCGCGGCGGGAGCGCCGCGGCGCTCCCAAGCGCTGCACTCTCCCGAGTGCGCCACGGGGCCGGCCCTCTATCAGCATTCTGGTCACCACCATTTAACCAATCTGTAAGAAGTTTCAAATGTTCCCTGGCCTTCTTGTCTTCTCAGACCTCACCAGAATCTAGGCTTTCCCTAGCCGGCTCCTCCAAATTCTTCCAGCCTCTGCCCATCACCCAGTTCCAAAGCTGCTTCCACATTTTCAGGTTATCGTAACACCCCAGTCATGGTACCAATTTTCTGTATTAGTCTGTTTTCTGTTGTTTATAACAGAATACCCCAAACTGGGTAATTTATAAAGAAATGAATTTTATTTCTTACAGTCTTGGAGGCTGGGAAGTCCACAGTCCAGGGGGTGCATCTTGTGAGGGTCTTGCTGTGGGTGGGAACTCTACAGGGTCCTGTGGTGACACAGGCAATAACATGGCAAGGATCACTTGAGCAAGACAGCTCACCTTCTCACTCGCTCTCCTTATAAAGCCATCAGAATCATGCCCAGGACAACCCGTTAAACCATCAGCCCATTACTCCACGAATGGATCAATCCACTTATGAGGGCACAGTCCTCATGATCCAATCACCTCTTACAGGCCCCACCTTCCACCACCATATTGGGGGTTAAGTTCCAACATGAGCTTGGGGGAACATTCAAACCATAGCAGGGGGCATTCAATAAACTTTTATTGTTGAATGATGAATAAAGAAAAAGACAGATTTGATGAAGAGGTAAGAGAAGGGAAAATGTGTCTATGTTTAGGATGGTATAACCAAATGTGACAAAGAATGATAGGAGGGAAAGTGTGGGGATGACAGTGAGGTCTTAGAGGTGATGCGCTTACTAGACATTGTTCAATTAATGCCAATACGTCATAGGAATTCCCAAAATATTATGATAAATTGAGAAATGAGTGAACAGACACCCCCGTCCATGCTGTGTCAGCACTCAGAGCACGCCTGTTGAATGAGGGAAGAGGTGTTCAGCAGGATTCTGAAGGAATGGAATAGAGTCCATCGATGGGAAAGACTGTCCAGGCAGAAAGGGACAAGAGCAGTGAACTGTTCATTTGCTTTTTAAAAACGAAACACACACCCTTCAGTGCTCTGTCCAATGACTCAGCTTGTTTCCCATCACGAATGAAGCAAAGTCATACAGTCCAGCTCGAATGAAAGTTCTCAGAGTCCAGCCCACTGCCTGGCAGGAGACTCTGAGCAGGACGCAACTGCTCCACACAATATACCTGTGCTTTTGCTCCCCTCAAGGACAGAGTCATTTAGGCCCCTGCTACTTATCTGTGTGCGAACACCCTACTGATGCACGTAGAGGCAGCAATTGGTCTGTGTTTTTTAACATGACTTTATACCAAGTAAACAGCTTTATTGTCAGCCAGCATGAATGGNTCATTTCTGAAGTCTCTCATCACATAAAATTTATATTAAACATATTTGTATTATTTCCTTTTGTCAATCTGTCTTTTGTTACAGGATCCTAATCTGTGAACCTAATATAGAAAAAGATATTTTTCACCTACAGTATATATGTGTATTGTTTGTGTAATAGGTATATATGTGCATGTGTATGTGTGGATGCATATATACGTGAGCAAGTATAAATTTGCAGATATTAGATAGGGTGACAAAAGGAAAATTCTATAACAAAATGTTTAGGAGTATTTGTTGCAGAGTCTTCAGATCTGGGTCAAACCCCAGCTCTGCCAGTTACTAATCTCTGATTTAAAGTAAAGCACATAATGTCTTTAAGTCTTCCTTCTCATCTGCAAAATGGGGATAATAGTATATACTTTTCAGAGTTTTAAAAAGAATCCATTGCAGGAAGTAAGATAGTGTAGGGCTAAATGTTAGCTGCGATTATTAAAAGTATAATAAAGTAACACAGGACCCTAACACAGAATAAAAGACAAACATAACACGGGGAGAAAAGAAATATATCAAAGGAAATGTAGGTCAGTTTGTCTGTGTTTGCTTCTGTGAGAAAGCGCTGGAGCAGTGGGGTCCCCTTTGACTGTCTGCCAGGACCCCAGCATTGGGGTCCGCCGATGTTCCCAACAGGCTCAGGTTTAATTCAACTGTGTCCTGAGAGACTCTGCAGGGCTGTTCTCACCTCTTATTTAAAAACATTACTCTTCACCCATCCTCTTGGTGACTCTCCACGTGGAAGGCCAAGGATAGAAGTCCGGGCAAAAAGAGGCCGGGGCTCCAATGGCCTCTGCCCCGTACCGGGTCTGACTGCCTGGGAGGTGGGAACCAGCAAGCCCACCTGCCCCAGCTTTCTTGGGAGCCTCTGGTGGAAGCAAGCAAAGGGTTTGACACTCAGGGACTCTTCAGCCAACCTCTCTGGAAACCAGCACTACTAAGAAATGTTTAATTAACATGCTCCCACTTTCCTAAAACTAGTAAAGAAAAATCAATAGATACTAAATGGTTACAATCCTCAGATCAAAGTGGTTTTTAAGTGAGATTGTCTTCAGCTGTAGCCCCTCTCTTGCCCTCTCCTACCACAAGCAAAAGACAGGAACGAGGCTCCCAGGAAGGGGCATCCCATGGCAAGTCTTGCCTGTGCCATGTGCAGGTTAGCGATTGGATTTGTGATCAAGTAGGAACATGTCAAAACCTATTTCCAAACCCTTGCTCCTTTATCCCCAGTGCTGGGATATGTTTGTTGAGCTTAGAAATTTGGGATAAGGAGGGAGTGTGAATCGAATTAGCACAATTAATTCCAACAATTCAGGCCTCAGGGTCTTGGCACGGGTTTCCTGTGCCTGGAGTGCTCGTTGCCCCTCATCGGTGTGGGCAGCTCCCTCGGTTCCTTAGGTTTCGGTTCAAACGTCACTTTCTCAGTGAGGCTTTCCTGGACCCAAAATTTCACCACTTCCCCCACACTGAAACATGTTACCCCCTCCCCTTCTCCATATGTATTTCTTAGCCTGGACCACTTTCTAACATGCTGGGTATTTTATTGATTTGACTTTTTTATTCTCTGTGTCCCTCTCAAGGATGTGAAGAAGAGATTTCTGTCTGTTCGGGCTTCTAATATATTCCTGGCTCCTGGAACAGTGCCTGGAATGTAGAAGAAACTCAGTCAATATTTGTCGAAGGAGAGCCGTGATTTAAGAGCTGCCCTTCCAGGCATCCCGAGGCTCCAGTCCCAGCTCCTGCACTCACCAGCTCCCTGCCTGGGCAGTGCTCTGCTGAGCCTCTCTGTGGCTTGGTCTCTGCCTCTGTAAGATGGGGAAGGTAGTCACAGTCCTACTTCACAGAGCTGTTAAGGAGATTAAATGAGTTGATATGTAAAGTATTTAGAACAGAGCTTGACACATGGTATGCACTGTAGAAGGGTTTGTTATGACTGCTGCTGTTAACAGCAACATCCAACAATTAAGAAATACTTCCTATGTGCTGGAAACCATTTCATGAACATGTAAAGTGCTTAGGATAGTACTCGGCACATATTAAGTGTATAATAAATATTAGCTACCATTTCACTTTATCCCTTTTAATACTCAAAAGCACTGTGTGGTAGATACCATCATTATTATTATTCTCATCAAGCTTGGTGAGGTTACTTAACTCTCAAATAGAAACAATAGTAAAGCTTAAATACACAGAGCCATCCCCAAGCACAGCAGGGCAATGTATCTGTTATTGAACTACTGACCTGCCTCAGTCCTATTTTCAAAGTGCAGGTGGTGGTGTTTGTTAACAGGCTGGACTTTTCTTGCCTGGTTGTTAGTTTTAATGGCTGTAAGAGGAAACTCTGAGGCTCCTTGGATCACCACCCCACAACTCAAAGTTCAAATTTAATCCAAGCCTGTTCTCTCCTTTATACAGGTGTGTTACATGCAATTTATCACATGGGTCCTGTTGATTGAAATTGTTTAAATTGGCTCAGTACAGACACTATAAATCCAGTGCACAAAGCTTTTAATCCGACCTGGTTTGGGAACTGAGGCTGTGGCTTTTCCCCGAGGGCTTTCAGCTTTCAGTATATGTGCTGCCCTATAAAACCAATTTCCTCCTGTCCCTTTCTGCAGTGACTGCTACCTGGCAGAGTACACTCTTTCTCCATAGCTGAGGCCCACAGGGCTGGAGAAGAAGCCCAGTGCAGCCACACTGGGGTCATGGCAGCAAGCAGAAACAAAGGCGCAAACCATCCTACAGCCTTAGAGTGAAGATGAGTGTTCAGAACCAAGGACCGGAGTAGGAGGCATTGGCAGGGGAGTGGGGCAATCACAGTTTTGATTGGCATCAGTGCCTCTAGGGATGTTCCCAACAGCACTCAGTACAAGGTTTGGTTTCTTTTTTGCTTCATGACCCCAACCCCCCTCCCCTTTCCTCAGCAAGGGCGGGTCAGCACTGCCAAGAGGTGTTGCTGCAGTTGGGGAAACATTGCCTGGCTCTGTAGCCACCAGGTCCAGAGCTGATCCCAAGAGGATACTGGGGAAGGAGTTGCAGCAGAGCCTTTTGCACAGAGGCAGGCTGGTGATTCAGCTCTGCACCGCCCTTGTATCAAAATAAGCAAGATGAAGCTGTTCGAATGGGGTGATTGGAGACATCACCAGGGGTAGGATCACAGAAGGGGAGATGCAGAGGAAAGAGTCCAATAATGTAGCACAGGAAGTAAAGATGACCGTGTAACCTGATGGGGCTTTGTCAATAGAAGGAAAGAGGAGAGGGGCACAGTCAACCACAACCCCAGATGCGGGATGCAAAAGATGGAGCTGAAAGCAGGATCACCTGAGAGAAGAGACGAACACCAGAGGGAAGTGGGATGGCAGAAGTGGCCTCACTAACTGGTGGAGATGAGCACCTGCAGAGTAGACTTCCCTCCCTGGGAGGCCCACTTGGCCACAGACACAGACACAGCCTCAGCCCCTCACTGCTGGCCTGTGTGTCAGGAATGAGACTGACAGCATGCCAGTGAGCCACCCCTGAGCAAAGAGCAGGCAGGTGGCACGACCATCTTTAGGAGTCCCAGAAAGCCATGCATATCCCCACATGTAAACTACTTCTTTCTTCCCTTTTTTTTTTTTTTTTTTGACTTAAATGTCCAAATTTGGGGCCGGCCTGGCGGCGCACTGCTACAGTGCGCCGCTTGGGAGTGCGGCGGTGCTCCCGCCGAGGGTTCGGATCCCATGTGGAGACCGGTTCCCACTCACTGGTTGA
>NW_007732401.1:94539-109855 GCF_000696425.1 Galeopterus variegatus | reverse complement strand
TCAACCAGTGAGTGGGAACCGGTCTCCACATGGGATCCGAACCCTCGGCAGGAGCGCCTCCGCTCTCCCAAGCAGCGCACTATCCAGTGCGTCACTGGGCCAGCCCCAAAACACGTGTTTTTTAAATGAGGAAGTAGGTAGCTATTCTGACAAATTTCTTGGAACACAACAATAAAATATTGGAGAAAAACAGAACAGCCCCATATAGATTTTTTCAGTCCCTCTTGCCTCACAAATATTCCTCCAAAAGTGTGTATTGCAAACCTAAAAAAATAAACACTGATTTTCTGATTATGCTGCACACACCTGAGCACAGATGATGCTGTGGGGACACAAGGATTCCTCGTTTCTCCTTTTATTCTTCCTTCTGTTTCCTCGTCTCATGTTGGAGTAAGAAAGGAAGAGGAGTTAGAAGAAGAAAGAGTGAAGAGGGTAGAGGAACCAAGATAGGGATAGAGAGAGAAGAGGAGGAAAGGAAAGAAAGCAGAGGTGAGTGGGCATCAGGCCGAGGCCCGTGTGCTAGCTAACGCCTCCAGTAAATTAAAACGTCGAAAGTCTGACTCCTTGTCAATATTTTTTTTTCTTTATAATAGAGAGGAGAGGATTCTGTAAAGGTGGAAAGAAAGAACGCTAAAGACAAATTTGATTTTACTCACTAAATAGGACCATGTTCTGTTTTTGGCAAATAAGATTCTGCTTTGATGGTGAAGAAGATGGTGGACAGGGAGGTTTCATGTGTTCTCCAAGCAGAATAGAAAGAGAATCCCATAATTAGAAAATATGAAATAATCAGATTCTGTTTAGTGCCTTTCCTTGCATCCAGGGGGATTACACCTGAGCCACTTAAGCTGAAGTCTCAAGGGCTGAAGAAGGTCCTGTTTCTATTAAAATCTTGCCTAATGGGAGGACACAGTATGTTTTTCTTTTAAGAGGAAAGAGAAAAAAGCTGATGATGTTACTAGTCTAGCTCTAAATGATACTAGTTGTTCTAATCACTCAATGATGCAACATGTTTGCAATCTAATTTCGTCCAAAACACCCTAAACTGAAAATAAAGTGCTGTTTAATAGGCATGCAAGATGTCATTTCATTTTGCTGAATGTTCTTGTAGCAACTACTAATTATTTCAATGTATTTTTTTCCTGTAATTATTTGAAACAGACTATTCAGAGCTCCCCTATTAACTTCAAAAATATTTCGGTGTCCTACAGAAATTCAACAGTGTAAATTTCAATCCTGCAGAAATTCAACAGTGTAAATTTCAATAGCATTTTCCCCCCTTTCTTCAGTGTGCAGGGACCGCAGCTGGGCACATCTTGTGCAGACGGGAACAACCGAGGAAGAGTCAGCAGGAAGGGATCCCAGCCCCAAACCCACTCCACCTCTGGGCTCCTTTCTTGCCACCTTCAATTTTCTTCTGGCTCTTGTGGGCAGGTTATAGAACTAACCCCAGACACATACTTTCCACCAGACAGGGCGAGGCTGGGCAGCTAGTGAAGGGACCACAGACATGGGGACAGAACTAGCTGGTGAAGGCAGCAGAGAGGGACCGTATCACCATCCACAGCTGGCTTCCAATTGACCTTATCGCAGAGCCAAGTCCTGGTTCTTATTGATGTCACTGAGAACAATAAAAAACGGATCCAGCCTTCCGTGACCACCCTCAGCCATCTGAGGAGCTGGACGCCTAGCTTGGGTCCTCCTGACTCTAGTGTCCCCCTGAAAAGGGGGGCAATGTCATGCCCTTCCTACTCTGAAGGAACTCTCTACCCTGATGGCCCCAGCAAAGCCACAGCTCAGGAATAAGAGAGAACTGAGCCCAGCACTTACTAAGAGTGGTGCACACATATCACGTCCACGGAAGAACAGAACAGAGAGAGTCATAGCACCAGTCCAGCTTCTTCATTTGCCTGTCCTGTGGCATCAGCCTCAAGAGCAGGAGGTTTCTCCATAGCAAGAGCAGGAAGTGACAACAGTGGGTAAACTCACCTGCTGGTGTTCGGGTTTCTATTATGAGTGCAGTCATTGCTCACGAGTTCAGTCTTCATAAAAGGCCATATCACACATAGCATGCGTTGCTTAGAGAGCTTGTTGTGTGATGGCACCCCCCACCCACCCACGTGAGAGTGACTACCAAACGCAGGAGCATGGCAGCCCGGGCCCCAGCGGGCACCGCGCTGAGGAGTAACTCACCTGCGACAGGCTGAAGTGGCCGCAGAGACCACCAGCGTGCCTGCCGTTCCCCTCTGCCCTGCCTGCCCCTGCAGCCCGTGTGGGTGCCCTGGGAGCTCCTTCATAATGAAGCACTTGCACATGACAAAAGTAAAAAATAAAACATAACACGTTTTTATGTAGCACGCTGCCTAATGTCTAGCTGTGTGGCAGAAGTCAAGAAGTGGAGGTGGCCTTAGTGGGAGGAATTAAAACATAACCTTTGGTTTTCTGTCTTTGCAGAGTCCATGAAAGTCCACTTTCATGTGTACATATTCTATCTCCCCATTTAATCTGCTTAAAAACACCTAAAAAGAAATCTCAGTTAGGCACAAATTTATCTAAATATTTTCTTGAGAATAAAGGAGCTGCCCAAGGAACCATCACTTGAGAAGGAAGACTTCCTAGAACAGGCAAGTTCTTCCACCTGGACAGTGCAGACAGCTGAGCCAGCTGCAGAGACTGAGGGCAGCCCGGGAGTGCCGGGAAGCTGGGAGAGACTTCCCTGCAGACCTTAGGGGGTCCTGCCGGGAGTCCAGGAACTTCCAACTTTAAAAAGTCATCATCTTTTGTTCGTGTCTCTCATTTTTACTGACAGAAGTAGTCAGCAAATAAAATGCAGCATTCACGTATAAGTTAATGATGTTCAAAATCCGTGAATGTGTATTAATCCCTTTATCTTCTCAGTACAGTAGTCCCCTCTCATCCACAGCTTCGCTTTCTGCCGTTTCAGTTACCTACGGTCAACCGTGGTCTGAAAACAGGTGAGAAAAATACAAAAAGACATTTGAGAGACAGAGAGAGAGATCACATACACATAACTTTTCTTACAGTATACTGTTACAATTGTTCCATTTTGTTTTTAGTCATTGCTGTTAATCTCTTACTGTGTGTCATTTATAAGCTAAACTTTGTCATATTTATGTACTGTATGTGTGGGAAAAAGCAGTGTGTATAGGGTTTGGTACTTGGTTTCAGATATCCAGTGGAGGTCTTGGGACATACCCCTCAAATAATGGGGTACCCTACCTGTGTGTGTAACTTTATATGAGGAAATGGAGATGGAATGCAATGTTCCCAAGCTCACCCAAGCTCTTGGGTAGCTGAATGGGGGAATCTTTTAGTTTTGACTGCCTAGCATCTCCTTCCATTTCCTGAACAATACCTCAACCTAGATGTCCCATGAGCACATCACAGTCCTCATGCTCATTGCCACTTCTCTAAAACTGGTTATCCTTCTTAAGTGACCTTCCCTCCTTAATTCCCCATAACTTTTAGTGATGGAGTTTGGATGTGCTGTCCCCCCAAAAACTCATGTGGAAATTTGATCCCCAATGTGGCAGTGTTGGAAACTGATTGAGTCAGGGGGGTGGATCCCTAATGAATGGATTAACGCTCTCCCTGGGGAGGGGGGATTAATGAGTGAGTTCTCACTCTATTAGTTCCCGCAAGAGCTCGTTGCTTAAAAGACCTGGCACCTTCTCTCTCTCTCTTGCTTCCTCTCGCCATGTGATCTGCTTGTCCCTGCTGGCTGCTGCCACTTTCCGCCATGAGTAGAAGCAGCCTGAGGCCTGTGCCAGATGCAGCTGTCCCAGAATTGTAAGCCAAATAAAACTCTGTTCTTTACAAATTACCCAGTCTCAGGTATTTCTGTTATAGCAACACAAACAGGACTAAGACAATTAGTCAAACCAAAAACACAGAAGCCCACCTTGATTTGTCCCTCTTCTTGACTGCCCATGGCCACCCAATCACTAGTCGTCACTTTTACTTTCATTTTGAGTTCATAAACCTTCTCCTCTTCTCCATCTTACTAAATATGTGTTTCCTACTTGCATTCCTGTCTGTCATCAGGTTTGTCCCCTCAAGCCTGTCCTCCAGACAGAGCAATCTCTGTGAATTATAAGCTGGCTAGCTCAACTTCCACTTAAAAGTTTCCAGTGGCTCCTTTATCATTTCAAATAGTGTGGTTGGGAGTCTGGAGACAACTTGCTCCTTTGCCCCTGACAGTCCCTGGAGGAGGGACAAATCACAGAGCCTGAGGGCTCCAAGATGCACCATTTGAAAGCCACTGGCTTATAGAATGAAAAGGTCTTGCTCTGGTAGTGAAGACCCCCCTAGACCTGGCCTTGACCTATCTCTCCAATCTCATTCCTTGTCACTTACTTCAAGATTTTACTACACAGGGGGAAAAAAAGCACTGAGAAAATATTAACTATCATTTTTCTATATTTGTCTTATAGATGAGACAACCAAGTCACGGCATGATTCAGTAACGTGCTCGAGGAGACGCAGCAAGTATGTGTGTGAAATGGCACGAGCCTTCATTGCCACGTGCACCCCAGGCACCTCCCGGATGAGTGTCCCTGAGCAGAATCAAGCTCACATTCTGTCTAGAAAGAGAGAAAGTAGAATATTTAATACTGGCCTTCAGAGAATCTAAAAAGAAACAGTTAACTGCCCTGAAATGCATTCAAATAAAAAGTGCAATTAATACAGCTCTGAGAAGGGTGGTTTCCTGATCTATAAAATATTGACCTTATGAGGTTGTAGTATTAAATATGATGATGCATATAATCATGAAAGCAAAGAGCAGCACAGGTGACATAAATGAGGTTGGCTATCCAGGTGGGGTGAGGGGCACACCAAGGACCTGCCCCATTCAAAGAGGCAGCGGCTACTCAGTCCTATCAGACCGTTGTCTGAGCTTTACAAAGTACATGCCCAGCATTGCTAACGCTTCTGATTTTTCAAGAGAAATCTTATTTTTAAATGTTGACAATTTTGTGTGTGTGCTACTGTTATCACTGTGTGGGTCAAACAAAACCCTGGGAGTCGGGGAGAAGATTTGGCCATGAGGCTGCCAGTTTGCAACCTCTGCCTTTTAAAGGGCTTTGTTGTGAAAGCTGTGAGGAGCCTCATGTAAGGCAAACACGTAAGGGCAAAGGGATGTGGGGTCAGGCAGGGTGGCCTCTCAAGATGGTATCATCTTCGTGGTGTCCAGAAGATGGAAAGTAATAATTGTCTGCAGACAGGAAGCAAACATGAGAGGTGAGAATCATCAAGCAGGCAGAAAATTAGAAGAGTCTGAATCAATCTGCTCTTTGCAGTCAAAGAACTCAATCAAGGTGGAAAGCAATGAAGAGAAAACTAAAATCAATGAGTCCCAAATAGTTTGTTTTGAGCCCTGGCTCCAAAAGGAAGTCACATAAAATGCTGCTAATTTGTTCTCTAGGCACATTAGTCTGTTCACCTCCCCCCCACAAATTAGAAGAAAATAAAATAAAACGCTATCTGTTTGCGTTGAGTTTTGTGAAGGATTCATAAATCGAATCCCGTCGCTGTACTGCCTAGAAACTTTTATGACTTCCCACACTATATTCAATGAGATAAAAGCTAAGTCAAAACTTTCAGCAGATAATCAGAAACTATAAAAATTTTCAAAAGGATAAATTAGAAATTGAAACATATAGAGACAGCAAACCTTCTTTCCCCTAAGTCTCTTTTACCCCCTCTTCCTCTGACAATTGATAGCAATTCGGTCTTTCTGAATTGCTCAGGCCAAAAATCCTGGAGTCAATGCTGATCCTCCTCCACCCCATCCAAACCATCAGGAAATCCTGTTGGCTCTACCTTCAAAATGTGTCCACAATCCACCACCTCTACCATCTCCTCTGCTCCTACCCTCACTCAGGCCAGCATTACCTCTCGCCTGGATGATGCCAGTGCCTCCAGTAGTTCTGCTGCGACATCCCTTGCCTCCTGTATGAGGAAGAATAGGCTACATCATGCTGCAGAAATACATAACATCAACCTCTGAGAGACTCAGCCAGCAAAGTTACTTCTCACTCGTGCTCACATTTGACATAGGTTGGCAGAGGGGCTCTGTTTATCTTAGTCTCTGCTGGACCCAGACTGACAAAGCAGCCCTGCTGCCACTCACGTGGTCTAGGCAAAATTGCCCACAGGCCCTTAAGGCATCCACCTGGGAATGAAAGATATCACTCCTGCTCACATTTCATCAGCCAAGCCAGTCATATGGCCATGTCTAACTTCAAGGGGGCAGGAAAGTCAATCCAGCCATATCCCAGGAGAACCAGAAATCATTTGTGGACAGCACTAGGGACTACCACACCATCCTAGAATCGACTCTCAACCCAATAGACCAAGTGATCTTTGTAGAACATGAGGCAGATGGTGTCACCCTTCTGCTCTCCACTTTGGTCAGCAGCAAAGCCAGAGTCCCTATAATGACGACTAGGTGCTGTGTGATCTGATGCCCCATCCCTCTCTGGTCTCATGTGTCTACTTCCCCTGTCTCTGCTCACTCACTCCACTGCTATTGCTCCCTTTCCTATTCCTCCAGCAAGCCAGGCACACTTCCATCTTCAGGCTTTTGCACTAGCTGTTCCCTCTGCCTAGAACTCTCTTCCGCAGATATATGCATGGCCGTGTCCCTCACCTCCTTCAAGATTTTGCTGTGAAATGTCATCTTATTGAAAATTGCATTCATAAATCCCTATGTTTGACTAGAGAATCCATAGCTTCCTAGCTGCATTCTGTTCAGAAATTTGCGTAATCTCTCAAAACGTGAATATTCTCGCTTGTAAGATTAGAATGATCTAGCACTCACCTTGCTAGGTTACTATGAAGATTGAATGAGAAAATAAATGCATTCTGTTACTCTTCTAGCTGTTACTTAACATAGGCTGGCCCCTCTTGCTCATCCCCAAGCATAACATAGCACAATGGCCATATAGTGGTCATTTGCAGAATCCCATAATTTCTGGGGTTAGAAGGGCTCTTTAAGACCAACTGGTCTAGTCTTCCCAAAGTATCTTTAGCTCTTTGTTGATGCTAACCAAAATAAAGCAAAAATAAAACAAAACCCCCAAATTCTATGGCCAGTTTCTGTAAGTTTTGGGGACAATTTGCTCCTGTTTATAGTCACCTTTTGGAGATTCAGAACTCACAGTAGCATATTAAAAACTCTGAGAATTCTTGTAGCAAAGAAACCTATTCAACTTTGTTTAACCCAGCATCCCCCAGACTTAATTGACCACAGAATTAATGCTTTTTTCCTTCCTTCACATTAATGCTTATTAGCATCCTGCAGAACTAATGTTCTGTTGAACACACGTGGAAAATGCTGAGCTGGTCTAAACCTCACGTTCAACTTAAGACTAAATTGTAGACCAGAGAGGTTAAGCGCTCAGCCTGTGGTTATCAGGAAGCAGGGTAAGACTGGGACCTGACTTTGACATAATCCAGGGTCAGGTTCCTTGTTTCTTATTCACTTAGTAATAAATTAAGTCATCAAACATGAAAAAATAACACTCTGTCCCCATTTACTGACATTGTCAGACTCCCACTTCCTACTTCGCTTCGGGGCTCAGGGCTCTCTCAGCCCACTTTTAACCCACCCTCTCCCCTTGTTTTTGCAAAAGGGAGTTGTCTTCCTTTCCCCTCTGGGCTTCTCCACCCAGTTTGTATTTCAGGGTGCAGAAAAAAGGCAAAACTTTGAGAACAAATGTCCAGGCAGAACTGTTAGGTATTATTTATCTGTGTCTAGGTGTCTTGCTAGTCTCTATGTCTAAATGAGGGGGAAAATTGCTCTCTATAAATAACAGCAATAATCACCCCATGGCTTTTCAACACAGGAGAGCTCCTAGACTGAAGGCTGCAGACAAATGATCTGCCATTCTCCAGACCCCCTTCCTGCCCTCAAAGCCCCCTGCACCACAAGCAACTGACCACATGCTCATGCATTCTTTATCATTTTCTCCGATTCTGGTGCAATGCGATGTGACAAGTGGGCCTTTCCTGCAGATAAAAGTTTTCAGATGAGATGGATGCACTGGGCCCCAGGGTTGGACATATACTCTTGGAAAACATAGCTCCTGGCATAGGCATATAACACTTTCTCTCCCAAAGTACCCACAGCTGAAGAATATGTAGGAGCTATCTCTGGAGTGATATCTAGATCTACATTGCTATTGATATCTATCAAGAGTATTATTTCAGTTAGCTACTTAATTATCAGACATTGTTATATGAGATTCAGAATAATGTCTCTGGCTGACACATGGTCATGTGTCACACATTTTTTCTTCTCTGATCTTTAGGTGATCTTGGCTCTTATTACCTTGCTTACGCCTCACAATGCCTCTGGGAGATGGGCTGGGATAATATGACATCCCCTTTATACAGGTGAGTAAATTGAGGCACAGATCAGATATTAGAAATTTGAAGAGCCTGGAATTAACTGATCCTTCATCATTTGCGTCTAAGTCCTGGACTGTCTTGACAATCATGATGTGTGACCTAGGAAAAGCTGCTTTAAATACTTTTGCTCTTTTAGCCTTGTTCCTGAATGGGCTCCCTGCTGGGTGACTTGGAAACCACCCGGGATGCAAGCCAAGGTCAAAGGTGATAAAGCCAAACTGCCAAGACCCCAGTGAGAGACACACTACCTTCTGCAGTCCGTAGCTGAGCAGACAGACTTCCGTCAATCTGTCTCCTCACCTGGGCTAACTTTAGTAAGATTTTATGTAATCACATTGCCAGTATATTTTTTGTGTCATACAACTTTTTGCTTTAGTTAACAAGGGATATGAACAAACAGTAAAATGTGTAATTTCCCTCAGAATGAAAACAGCTTTAATGTGTTAGTTTTCTGGATTATAAAAGTAACATGTTTATTGTAAACAATTTAGAAAACAGAGAAACATATAGAAAGAATGCAAACGCTACCCTATTCCCCACTCCTGAAAGGGACCCACACTGACATCATGGTGGGCATTCTCCAGGCACAGGGCTCACTCCTCTGCTCATGTGCCTGTGCAGGAGACAACGCTGGTCTCTCTCACTCTCCTCTCCTGAGCTGGTTGCTTCAGGGGAATCCATAAACACAGACAAATTTAATCAATTCTGGAGGTGGCAATGGAAAAAAAGAAAACCCTGTCTGGGGTGGTTCTAAAGCATCGGCTCTTAACTTTTATGAGATCATAGACCTCTCTGAGATTTTGATGAAAGCCATGGGAACTCTTAAGAGAACAAAAGCATCTACCTGCATACAGGTATTTTACATACAACTTTAAGAAATTCATGGATTCCCCTGAAGCCTATCTATAATTCCCTTGAGCCTTCAGGTTTAATAGACTCTGGTTGTAAAAGAAAGAAGTGTTCATAATGCTTATCACAATCTGCATTTATATATTTATATGTTTATTTATTTAATATTTCTCTCCCCCACTAGATTGTGAATTTCACAGTAGCAGAGACAGTTTATTTTATTCAAAGATATATACCCAGTGCCTTGTAGGTAATATGCTAATATGTCTCAGTTATTACTGAAATGAATTAACAGATGAATAAATGAATGAATGAATGCTTATTGGTGTCCCTTCTGCCACCAGGAGCAACTAATTCATTATGTGAACAAGTGGACTGTCTGGGCGAGGGTTAGGGAGGGAGATGTTCGAATCTACCTTTTTTATACACAGATAAAAGAATTGGTACAGTGGGTGACCGTTTAGGGGAGGGATGACATTTATTATTTGGTGGGAGTGGAGATAGGTAAATTGTACTTTATCCAGGTAGGGAGAGGACAGTAGCAGCCCGGGTCCTTGATAACCCTGCCCAATGTTCTAGTTGCAGAAGAGTCTTTCCATCTACTTGGTAGAAGCTGTCAGACTCTGATGCAGGATGGGAAAGCGCAACCCCTCATTGCCCAGGGCTTCTTTCCCGTTATATTGTTCCAAATTCCCACTTTTCCCTGAATTCAAGACCAGCATGCTCAGGATCCAGCCTTCGTCCCTCCTTAGTCTCATGCCTGAGANTAGCTTCCTAGCTGCATTCTGTTCAGAAATTTGCGTAATCTCTCAAAACGTGAATATTCTCCCTTGTAAGATTAGAATGATCTAGCACTCTCCTTGCTAGGTTACTATGAAGATTGAACGAGAAAATAAATGCATTCTGTTACTCTTCTAGCTGTTACTTAACATAGGCTGGCCCCTCTTGCTCATCCCCAAGCATAACATAGCACAATGGCCATAGAATGGTCATTTGCAGAATCCCATAATTTCTGGGGTTGGAAGGGCTCTTTAAGACCATCTGGTTTAGTCTTCCCAAAGTATCTTTAGCTCTTTGTTGATGCTAACCAAAATAAAGCAAAAATAAAACAAAATCCCCAAATTCTTTGGCCAGTTTCTGTAAGTTTTGGGGACAATTTGTTCCTGTTTATAGTCACCTTTTGGAGATTCAGTACTCACAGTAGCATATTAAAAACTCTGAGAATTCTTGTAACAAAGAAACCTATTCAACTTTGTTTAACCCAGCATCCCCCAGACTTAATTGACCACAGAATTAATGCTTTTATCCTTCCTTCACATTAATGCTTATTAGCATCCTGTAGAACTAATGTGCTGTTGAACACACTTGGAAAATGCTGAGCTAGTCTAAACCTCACGTTCAATTTAAGACTAAATTGTAGACCAGAGAAGTTAAGTGCTCAGCCTGTGGTTATCAGGAAGCAGGGTAAGACTAGGACCTGACTTTGACATAATCCAGGGTCAGGTTCCTTGTTTCTTTTTCACTTAGTAATAAATTGAGTCATCAAACATGAAAAAATAACACTCTGTCCCCATTTACTGACATTGTCAGACTCCCACTTCCTACTTCGCTTTGGGGCTCAGGGCTTTCTCAGCCCTCTTCTAACCCACCCTCCCACCTTGTTCTGGCAAAAGGGAGTTGTCTTCCTTTCCCCTCTGGGCTTCTCCACCCAGTTTGTATTTCAGGGTGCAGAAAAAAGGTAAAACTTTGAGAACAAATGTCCAGGCAGAACTGTTAGGTATTATTTATCTGTGTCTAGGTGTCTTGCTAGACTCTATGTCTAAATGAGGGGGAAAATTGCTCTCTATAAATAACAGCAATAATCACCCCATGGCTTTTCAGCGCAGGAGAGCTCCTAGACTGAAGGCTGCAGACAAATGATCTGCCATTCTCCAGACCCCCTTCCTGCCCTCAAAGCCCCCTGCACCACAAGCGACTGACCACATGCTCATGCATTCTTTATCATTTTCTCCGATTCTGGTGCAATGCGATGTGACAAGTGGGCCTTTCCTGCAGATAAAAGTTTTCAGATGAGATGGATGCACTGGGCCCCAGGGTTGGACATATACTCTTGGAAAACATAGCTCCTGGCATAGGCATATAACACTTTCTCTCCCTATGTACCCACAGCTAAAGAATGTGTAGGAGCCATCTCTGGAGTGATATCTAGATCTACATTGCTATTGATATCTATAAAGAGTATTATTTCAGTAAGGTACTTAATTATCAGACATTGTGATATGAGATTCAAAATGATGTCTCTGGCTGACACATGGTCGTGTGTCACAGATTCTTTCTTCTCTGATCTTTAGGTGATCTTGGCTCTTATTACCTTGCTTAAGCCTCACAATGACTCTGTGAGATGGGCTGGGATAATATGACATCCCCTTTTTACAGGTGAGTAAATTGAGGCACAAATCAGATATTAGAAATTTGAAGAGCCTGGACTTAACGGATCCTTTATCATTTGCGTCTAAGTCCTGGACTGTCTTGACAATCATGATGTGTGACCTAGGAAAGGCTGCTTTAAATACTTTTGCTCTTTTAGCCCTGTTCCTGAATGGGCTCCCTGCTGGGTGACTTGGAAACCACTCGGGATGCAAGCCAAGGTCAAAGGTGATAAAGCCAAACTGCCAAGACCCCGGTGAGAGACACGCTGCCTTCTGCAGTCTAGCCAAGGTCAAAGGTGATAAAGCCAAACTGCCAAGACCCCGGTGAGAGACACGCTGCCTTCCGCAGTCTGTAGCTGAGCAGACAGACTTCCGTCAATCTGTCTCCTCATCTGGGCTAACTTTAGTAAGATTTTATGTAATCACATTGCCAGTATATTTTTTGTGTCATACAACTTTTTTGCTTTAGTTAACAAGGGATGTGTACAAACAGTAAAATGTGTAATTTCCCACAAAATGAAAACAGCTTTAATGCGTTCGTTTTCTGGATTATAAAAATAACATGTTTATTTAAACAATTCAGAAAACAGAGAAACATATAGAAAGAATGCAAACGCTACCCTATTTCCCACTCCTGAAAGGGACCCACATTGACATCATGGTGGGCATTCTCCAGGCACAGGGCTCACTCATCAGCTCACGTTCCTGTGCAGGAGACAACGCTGGTCTCTCTCACTCTCCTCTCCTGAGCTGGTTGCTTCAGGGGCATCCATAAACACAGACAAATTTAATCAATTCTAGAAGTGGCAATGGAAAAAAAGAAAACCCTGTCTGGGGTGGTTCTAAAGCATCGGTTCTTAACTTTTATGAGATCATAGACCTCTTTGAGATTTTGATGAAAGCCATGGGAACTCTTAAGAGAACAAAAGCATCTACCTGCATACATAGAATATTTTACATATAACTTAAAGAAATTCATGGATTCCCCTGAAGCCCATCTATCATTCCCTTGAGCCTTCAGGTTTAATAGACTCCTGTTGTAAAAGAAGAAAGAAGTGTTCATAATGCTTATCACAATCTGCATTTATATATTTATATGTTTATTTATTTAATATTTCTCTAGAATTGTGAATTTCACAGTAGCAGAGACAGTTTATTTTATTCAAAGATATATACCCAGTGCCTTGTAGGTAATATGCTAATATGTCTCAGTTATTACTGAAATGAATTAACAGATGAATAAATGAATGAATGAATGCTTATTGGTGTCCCTTCTGCCACCAGGAGCAACTAATTCATTATGTGAATAAGTGGACTGTCTGGGAGAGGGTTAGAGAGGGAGATGTTCGAATCTACCTTTTTTATACACAGATAAAAGAGTTGGTACAGTGGGTGACTGTTTAGGGGAGGGATGACATTTATTATTTGGTGGGAGTGGAGATAGGTAAATTGTACTTTATCCAGGTAGGGGGAGGACAGTAGCAGCCCGGGTCCTTGATAACCCTGCCCAATGCTCTAGTTGCGGAAGAGTCTTTCCATCCACTTGGTAGAAGCTGTCAGACTCTGATGCAGGATGGGAAAGCACAACCCCTCATTGCCCAGGGCTTCTTTCCCATTATATTCTTCTAAATTCCCACTTTTCCCTGAATTCAAGACCAGCATGCTCAGGATCCAGCCTTCGTCCCTCCTTAATCTCATGCCTGAGAGATCGTATCATATTGTCCACACCTACTACTTTCCTTGTCGGTTACATTTCAATGGGAAACTGTCCTCTTTGCTCCAAATCATCAGTGCTGCTTGTTCCCAGGTTTGCCTCTGGTGTGCTCCTTGGGCTGCTGTCTACTGGGCTCCTTCTTGAGAGAGCCCACAGCTCAGGCTTGGATACGTAATGCAGCAGGGCTTCAAAGAGCGGAAGAGGAACATGGTTCTCCTGGGGCATGAAGCAATGCACAGAGCCAGAGCGTCATCTCTTGGCCTTTGCTGCATGTCATTACCTTGTTCAGTGTACTCAGCACTAATAGCACAGTAAACACAAATGTGCTTGGTGAGCTGAGCAGTGCAGAGCGATAAACTGGAAAGGAAGATTAGATCACGGCCATGCTATTGGGGTGAGAGGCGCAGGTGGGGGCAGTTGGAAATGAATGGGGACTAGTGGAGTGGCACTGAGCCTGCCTGCTGGGAGGCATGTGCTGCTTGTCAGGACAGGAGTACAGGAATTCTCCTGGGCTGGCCTCTCCCACATTGGCCTCACTGGCCTTTGGTACTTTCTAACCGTGACTGTTAGAGTGACAATGCCTGGTACCTAGTAGGTAATCAATAACACATGCTGATTTCAACTGAGAGAATGATTTGATTCAATTATTTAAACATTTACTGAATTTCTCTCTTCCAGGTATTGTGCTAGGTCTTAGAGATGAGATAATTCTTCTGCTATTGTAGGTTCTAGTCTAGAGGGGAAAATTCACCCATCAAAAAAACAAAAGTCATAAGAGCTAGAGTAGACTTATGCTACTGTTCCATGAAAGTGCAAAGAAAGAAGTGACTCTCATCTTGCAACATCAGGAGAGCAGATAACAAGTATTACTTGAGCGTGTATTTACTCAATTTATGTCTATGGAGCATCTCTGATGTGCCAGGTGGCATGTAAAGCATTGGGAATAAAATGATGCAAAATCATTTTGGTTGTAAAGGAGCTTATGTTTTAGTGGGAGAGACACACAAGTGGAAAGACATTCAAGTCTATGTGCTTATGGCAGACTGTAATAGAGTTTGCACTCACGAGTTTCCTCCTCTGGAGGAGTGCACATGCCTGTTCTTGCCTTGGCTCCCCAAGACAGAACTATGCTTCCTGCCTCATTGATGTCGGGCTTGGCCACATAGCTTGCTCTGACCAGTTGTACGTGAATGTGTGCAACCTGCCCATGTCCTATCAACAACTTTAAATTCCATTGCATTGTTCAACTCAGCCTCTTGTGTTCCTGTGCCACCTGCCATGTCTCAGACGGGGTCTGCTACTTAAGCTTCAGTCCTAGAAGAGAGGACACTTGGAGCAGACCTGAACCTGACCCATGGCCAGAAGCAGAGGCTCACCAGCCAGACCTAATCTGGAAACATGACATATGAGCAACAAATAATTTTTTTGTTTTTGTTTTGCCATGAGATATGAGACTTTGAGATTTTTCATTATGCAGAATAACCTAGTAATCTACCTAATACAAGGGTATAACACAAGGGGACTTCAAAAAGTTCATGGAAAGATCACATTATCTTTTAATTACATTTTCCATGAACTTTTTGAAGTACCTCATGGAGGTAAGCAGACAATATGGTAAGGAAACGTTTGAGATGTTCAAAAGCCAGCCTTGAGCAATGACCAGCAAAGACTCTCTGGAAGAAGAGATGCACGTAAGTTGAGTCCTGAGTAGAGAGAAGTTGGAGCAAGAAGGATGATTCAGGATGTGAGGACACTCGTGCAATGTCCCTGATATAAGAGCAAACACGATATATTCAAAAGGAACTAGATGGGGGAAGCTTAATTACAAGCTTCTGCATGTATAACGGAGAGTGTGAAAGGCAGGTTAGGAAACAGATTAGCGAGAGAT
>NW_007732401.1:92829-94405 GCF_000696425.1 Galeopterus variegatus | reverse complement strand
GAACTATGCTTCCTGCCTCATTGATGTCGGGCTTGGCCACATAGCTTGCTCTGACCAGTTGAACATGAATATGTGCAACCTGCTCATGTCCTATCAACAACTTTAAATTCCATTGCATTGTTCAACTCAGCCTCTTGTGTTCCTGTGCCACCTGCCATGTCTCAGAAGGGGGCTGCTACTTAAGCTTCAGTCGTAGAAGAGAGGACACATGGAGCAGACCTGAACCTGACCCACAGCCAGAAGCAGAGGCTCACCAGCCAGACCTAATCTGGAAACATGACACATGAGGAACAAATAATTTTTTTGTTTTTGTTT
Source organism: Galeopterus variegatus (assembly GCF_000696425.1). NCBI lineage: Eukaryota > Metazoa > Chordata > Mammalia > Dermoptera > Cynocephalidae > Galeopterus > Galeopterus variegatus. The sequence goes on along the minus strand of NW_007732401.1, from coordinate 94,090 downwards.
TGCCATGAGCTATGAGACTTTGAGATTGTTCTTTATGCAGAATAACCTAGTAATCTACCTAATACAAGGGTATAACACAAGGGACCTTCAAAAAGTTCATGGAAAGATCACATTATCTTTTTATTTTTTTTTTCTTCTGTCTTTTTCCGTGTCCGGCAATGGATCGCAACCCTCAGTGTTGCCCCCGTACCGGACCGGGGACCGACAACGGGATTGCACCCCTCAGTGTTGCTCCCGCGCCTCACTCAGCCAGTGAGCGGGAACCGGTCTGTATGTGGGATCCGAACCCTCGGGTGGGAGCGCCGCCGCGCTTCCCAAGCGGCGCACCTATGCAGTGCGCCACCGGGCCGGCCCGCACGTTATCTTTTAATTACATTTTCCATGAACTTTTTGAAGTACCTCATGGAGGTAAGCAGACAATGTGGTAAGGAAACGTTTGAGATGTTCAAAAACCAGCCTTGAGCAATGACCAGCAAAGACTCTCTAGAAAAAGAGATGCACATAAGTTGAGTCTTGAGGAGAGAGAAGTTGGAACAAGAAGGTTGATTCACAATGAAGAAGGTTGATTCAGAATATGAAGACACTCGTGCAATGTCCCTGATATAAGAGCAAACATGATATATTCAAAAGGAACTAGATGGGGGAAGCTTGATTATGAGCTTCTGCATGTATAACGGAGAGTGTGAAAGGCAGGTTAGGAAACAGATTAGCGAGAGATGAGAGTGGAGAGGTAAGAAAAGCCATCTCATGGGGGACTTTCTGTGCTATGTTGGCAATTTGGGCCATATTTCTGGGGTTGTAGTCATAGAAGGGATTAGAGGAGAAGGGATGAAGCAACGGTGTTGGGAAGTGGTCTTTCTGGCTGCATTTGGAGGATTGGCTGTGGGGGGGGGGAGCTGAGGCACGGGAGGCATGAAAGAGCAATGTCGTGCAGGTGAGAGAGACAGGGTTAGGGACAGAAGAGTCTGGAGGGAGTCAGGGGCCAGGATCACGAAGACTCAGCAGCTAATAGAGACAAGGGCGAGACAGGGAGGCAAGAGGACCGCAGGTTCCTGGAGGGGCAGGGGATGCATGGTGACGCCATTCCCTCTGCCAGGGACATAGATCAGGGATTGTGCTTCGGAGTGGGTGGCGGGAGAAGAGGATGACTGCAGGGCTAGGTGCCTCTGAGGCATCGGAATAAAGATGCCCTTTTAGTGTTGGGTATATGAGTCAGGAGCTCAGGAGGAGAGCTGGCTACAGATAGAGATGTGGGAGCTGT
>NW_007732401.1:90798-91440 GCF_000696425.1 Galeopterus variegatus | reverse complement strand
AACAGGGAGAGATGCGGCGTAGGTGGGTGTGGAGGCAGAGCGTTCTTGGGTGAGGGAGAAGAGCTTGACAAATGCTTGTATTGATGTTTCTTTGGAGTCTCTACTCAGATGTCACCTTATCAAAGAAGTCTCTCTTTACCACCTATTTAAACTACCAATTTGCTCCTTCTCTGCTCTTCTTTGTTTTCTCCATGACAACTTCACCATCAGACAGACTCCATAGCCTGAGCTCATTTGAGTGTTATCTGCCACTTCCCACTAGAACAGAAGCATCACAGGGCAGGGGTTATTTTTCTGTTGTGTTTACTGCTGTGTCCCCAGTAGCCAGAAGTATCCCTGGCTCATAGAAGGGGCTCAATAAATGCTCAGTGAATGAATGAATGGATGGTGACTTTCATTCTTATTTCAGTGAAATAGGAGGTGAGATCATCGGCTAAGGGAGAAGAGAGTGTGACAGTGGGGAAGAGAGGTGTCTTGGGGACAATAGAAATACTGTTGTATAACATTCAGGGCCCGGTGGAAGGTGGAAACCATGAAATGGTTTATGAGTTGTGATGTTCTCCATGGGTTCTTAGCAGATTCCACAAAGCAGGGGAGAAGAAAACTGGGTAGATACAGAGTAGAAGCTTTTCCCAGATCAAT
>NW_007732401.1:87797-89484 GCF_000696425.1 Galeopterus variegatus | reverse complement strand
TAGGGAAGATTTCAATATTCCCTCCAAATAGATACTTGCTTGGTTAAGAATAGCTGCAGGAGGCAATGGGGTGTCTTTAAAAGTTTTTCTTGGATGACTGTTAGGTCGTGACTCACACACAGCTTCGGTGGCCTTGTGGAAAAAACACGGGTGGTAGGAGAGACTGAGTGGCATGTGCGGAGAGCTGGGCACTGCAGCAGCCAAGATATGGTGCTGGCAGGAGACTGGGGGAAGGCAGAGGCGCTCTTGACCTCTTGTTAATGTTTCTGTGTCTAAGGAATTAGGTATAGGAAAGATGACTGCAATTCCTTACTGTTTACATTTGAAAGACCGGTCAAGATTCAAATGCTGATCCTTCCATTTATTAGATGTGCAACCTGGACTAATCACATCATCTTTTGGCTTTATTTTTCTCATATGTAAAATAGAGAAAATAAAACTCATCTCAGAGGGCTCGTGTGAGGATAAAATGAGATGATGGATCCTCAGGGCCTCTGACAGGGTCCCATCTGGACCGGCACTATGTAGGTGCTCATTAAATGGCAACAGTGGTTATTGTTTATTGTGGTTATTGCTCCCTCACCTCTGACACTCACAGGGAGTCCTATTGCTAGAAGAGTAGAATGGAAAATGGGCTAGAAAAGAAAGGAGAACTGGGGCACACTGGGCAAGGGAACTCAGGTGGAGGAAAACAGCAAAATCCAGTTGCTGCTTTAGGCATCTGGATGACTTGGAAAATTCTTAGCAAGGCATGATTAGCCTCTCATCTGCCACAGCTGAGCCACATGTAGCCTAGTCCATGAAGCTAAATTACACAGTCCTTAGGCCCCAGGATCGAGGAAGGAGATTATCATAGAAGGCTTGTAGGTGGAGAATCAGGTAATCTCTGGGTAGGATCATCATCCCAGTTTTCCCAGAACTGCCTCAGTTTTATCCATGAAATTTATCACTATCAGTGATAGTTGGTCAACCTATCTCCAGGTTTCATTTAGAAAACTTCTTTGCAGTGATGCTTCAGTTACTGCCAAGGAGGACAACTTCCTCTCTCTCATCACCTACACACACACACACACACACACACATGCACACACACACACACACACACACGCACACACCCAAGAACTTCTCTATTGGTTTGAATGCTATGGCCAATGTCTTATGAAAAGACAGTGATCAAGGAAAACTATAATTCATTAATTTATTCAACACTGTTATGTACTAATCATATACCAAGTACTATGTAAGGCACAGAGTGTACTAGGACAAATGAGACATGAACCCTGATTTCAAAATGTTCTCGGTTAATTTGGGAAGAGAGATTATATAAATAATAAAGTGTGGTAAGTGGGAAATTGCTGAGAAGTGAGATGGCTCCTTTATAAAATTTCATCTTTAACCAGTGCTCAGTATTCTGGAAAACAAGTGGATGGAATCAGTCAGAGTCAAGAAATGTTCCAGGAGTCCTGACTCCATGTCCTCAGTGTGCCTCTACCAGGAAACACGTAAATAAGTACCAGAAAGTGTCTCAAAATGAAAGTGACACTCCAAGGAACCCGTGTCTAGCATAGCCACGTGTCTCTCTGGTAGGGCTGTGCTGAGCTGTCATAGGGCCTGGGAAAATCATGCAGATAGAGGGTCTTCCCATTTTTTCCATGAACAATACTTCAAGTACTGATTAAAATCCGTT
>NW_007732401.1:79115-87239 GCF_000696425.1 Galeopterus variegatus | reverse complement strand
TTATTTCTGAGTTTTCTGTCACTAGCACACCACCCCTCCCATATACACACACGCACATGCTCAGCTCCCTGAAAAACCAGGTTCAGCCCAGGGGCAGGGGCAGGGGCTGGGGCTGGGGGCAGAATCTCTTTCTCATGCACCCACCCATTTCTCAGCTCTCTTCCCTTCCCTTCCAGCCCCTCTTCTTCCCCAAGCCAATAGAAGCTTGATTGAGAATCAAGACAATCAAATCTTAAGACTGAGGCTGCTCCAAACACATTTTTCCAAATAGTTTTTCTATGTCGCGTCCTAGTCCTAGGCTTTTGAAATTCAAAAACTGAGAACTGACTCCTTTGTTCTCTGTATTTTGCTGTGTCATCTGTTCTCTGAGGCAATGAACATAGAATACCCTTGCTACTGCCAAAGTGGGGAGGGGCGGCTGGTGGGCACAGGGGGTGGGTATAACAGGAAGTGGGGGGAAATCAGTTATTATATCAAAATATTATTTCACAGCACTGATGTTTCTTTCACTTGTCTTTTTTCTTTGTTTATGGAGTCTTTTGTCATGCAGACATTTGTAATTTTTGTACATCAAAACCTGTCAATCTTTTTCTTTATAAATTCTAGGTTTTGTGTCTTACTTAGGAAAGCCTCCCAACACATAAATTGAAAATATATTCTCTGATATTTTCTTTAAATGCTTTAAAATCTTGTTCTTTACCTTATGCTTTTCAACCCATATTGAATTTTTTTTGTATAATATCAAGAAAAGAAGGGCTCCCCGCTTTTCTTTCTCTCTCCTCTCTCCCCCACCTTTTGAATAGACAGTCACGATTTTCCTAACATTATTTATTTAATAGTCATTTATTTCTCCACTGATTTAAAATTCCATTTTTTATTATGAACTATATTCTTATAGGTGCCCAAATCTTATTCTAAGTTCGGCATTCCAGAATATTCCAGACCTGAGAAAGGATGAGATGGGAATTGCATGTTTTTGCTTCAATTGGTTTCCATTCCTGTGTACACTGTATGAAAATCAATATGATCTGATGTTTAAAAATAATGTGTTTTCATGCACCACGGCCTCTAAATTCAAACAAGTTGCTTCATTTTGATCCACCCAAAATAAATCCAGTGAACTATTCCAATTCTGGAGAAAAGAAAATGGCTACATGGACTCTTAGGAGATTTTAAAAGATAATTTTGACTACATGTGATTTTGTATGTGACGAGACTTCATAGTATTCTTTTAACATCCTGATAGATTTTGAAATGTATTTGGCGATTAATCCATCTAGAGTTTCTGCCTATTGAGTCAATATTGGCAATTCATATTTTTAACAAATCTTCCATTTCATCTAGATTTTCAAAAGTACTGGCTTAACGTTGTACCTAGCTTTCTCCCAATATTTAAATTTTAATTTACATCTTTTTAAAATTTCTGATGTTGTTCATATAATATATAACCTTTCATCATACCAGCCTGAGTTTTACCTATTTTATTGGTCTTTTCAAATAACCAGATTTTTTTTATCGATCAAGTCTGAGTTTTACCTATTTTATTGGTCTTTTCAAATAACCAGATTTTTTTTATCGATCAAGTTTTCTGTTTTTGTTGTTTCTTTTCATCGTTTTTGTGGCTATTAATTACTCCTGTTGACTTTACTCTTCTTTTTCAAGTTTTCCTTGATAGCCAGCCTTGACCATTTGCTATACTTCTGGCCAATGAGAATGACTTTATTTAGACAGGGGTGAGGGCATTCGCTTTCTTGATAAGATGGGATGAACGAAGGGATGCTTCTTTTCACGTTCTCCTTCTTTCTGCTTGGGATATGGAGCAATGTTTGGAGAACCAACAGACGTCTTGAGAGAGAAGGCAAAGACAAGCAGAAGTGCAAAGCCATTGGGCCTGACACTGCTCCAGCACTGAGCCCATGCCAGGAGCTGCTCGCTTCTGGACTTCTTTTTTTTTTTTTTTGTGACCAGTAAGGAGATTGCAACCCTTGGCGTGGGGTCGCCTGCACTGTGCTCAGCCAGTGAGCGTACCGGCCATTCCTATATAGGATCCAAACCCGTGGCAGGAGCGTCGCTGCGCTCCCAACGCCGCACTCTCCCGAGTGCGCCACGGGGTCGGCCCTGGACTTCTTCTTAAGTGAAGAAAACAACAACAACGACCACTGGTTCTATTTTTTTGACATTAGATAGATAGGTAGATAGACAGACAGAAAGACAGACAGACAGACAGACAGATAGATAGATAATTTTGTTATTTGTCAGAATATTCCTAAGACGTTTATGTCTATTGAATGAGTTTCTAATGCTTCTCGTTCTCTAATAATGTCAGTTAAGCTTATAAATTCCCTCTGGCCACATTCCATATGACTTAATATATAATGTTTTCATTCTTTTATAAATTTTTGTAATTTTTATTTGGATTCCTCTTTAAACCAAGAGTTTTCTCTTTTCAAGAAGATACTTTCTTGTATTTCTTTAACACATAGAATTAAATGTATTTTTCTAAAAATAATTAAAGTTAGTCATTGTACTTTTCTTTCCTTAAGAACACAGGGTCTTAGTTTGTTTCTTCCTGGTTTCTCTACCCATTAAAACTCTTGGCCTCTCCCGTGTCAAGAGTTTGATATTCGAGTTTAAGATGTTAAGTATTATTTGCTTTTATAAAACCACAACATCAATAATTACTTAGATTGAACTATAAATAATGCTGGTTTCTTTCTACTCTACTGTTACTTTTACCTGTGTCATTTTGGTGCTTAGATTATTCTTCCTTGTCTCCTTGACTATTTTTCATAATAATCATCATGTTCAACGAAATTATCAGCATCCAGTGAAAGGGAGCTTCCCGCATATGTGAGGTATCTCTAGAATCCAACTTCTGTTTGGTATCTCCTGCCATCACTTTAGCTTGGGGTCTTCACACTTTTTGCCTAAACTCTTTTTTTGACCTCCTACCTGGTTTCTCTATCCCCATATGGGACTTAGCCTGAGCTAAAAAAAAAAAAAAAAGAAAGAAAATTTCCTTTGCCTTAAACCACTGAGATTCTAGAGTTCTTCTTTTGCATTAGTTAGTGTCACTTATCTTGATTAATTCAATAAGTATTATATTTACAACAGCTGATCGGTTTCCCACTTAAATTGCGAGCAACTTTAGGAAAAAAATTACTGATAGTTGTATCGATAGTACTTGAAAAGTGTCTGTCTCACAGTAGGTGCTAAGTAAGTACTGGACCAGTAACCCAATGAGTGAATGAACCTGGGGTGTCCTTCTGGATGGCAGGGATTCATTGTCACTGTATTTAGACAAGACACAGAGCCTAACCCAATGCCTGAACATAGCTGGAGCTCAATAAAGACTTGTTGATAGTTTGATTTATGCATGCACATCTTTAAGTCTATCTAACTTGACAGGAAAATGTAATAAAGTTCTATACTATATAGTTAAAGGAAATAAAAGAGTTCAGCACTTTTGCAACATGATCAATGTTCTTCTAAAGTGAGGACAACATCTGAAATCAGTAAATGCAGTGCAAGGGCTGAGGGTCAGACCTCAACAGCTCCCTTCTGGTCTGATTATACCGTGGCTCCTTGATCTTTCTGCTGCTCACTTTTTCCATCTGTAAGATGGGAAAGAAAAACAAAGCAAATAAAGCATACTGTAACAACCAACAAAACATGGAAATTCTAGTTGTATTTCTAGTACTTCCACATTCACGTGTGATTTTGATTGTAAATGGAGAACACATAACTGAAAGAGAGAGAGTGTGTGTTTGTGAGTGTGTGACGGTTCATTCAGCTTTTATTAAGAATCGCACCTCCTTGCCCCATGTAGGTGCGTTACTTCTGCAGTGGCATTTCTACAAACATTTCATTTCTAATAATATCAAACGCAGACATACTCGTTAAAGCTGCTTTTCCCCACAAAAGCCTTTGCAACTGCATGATGATATTTCTGCTTGGCTGTAGAAGGCATGACCACATGTGTGTGTGTGCACAGTGCTGTTAACAGTGACAGAAAGTGGTGTGGTGAGGACCCCAGAACCCCCTTCTTCCATGAACAAACTCCCATCTGAATGGGATGAATGTGGGGAATGACATTCCACCTGGAATCACTCCTTTCCCCCATATTTTAATAGCCAATTTTAACGTATTTTGACATTTTATCAAAGCTTTTCTGGATTAAATGGAAGGAAGATAAACGGAGGCCTAATTCATCTATTGAGTCAATAACCTGCTCTGAAAACAAAGAAAAACAAACAAAAAAAAGAAATCAAAGTTAGAGCCAACAAAAATCAAAATCGTTATGTAAAATCAATCTTTCATTTTCCTAAAAAAGGAATTCCTCCCACAAAAAAAATCATATTTCTCTACCTGATTGAAAAAATAATGCTCCTCTAGTAGGAGACCTAATATATTCTCTGAGCCTGCTGAGTACCAGTGGCTTTACCTGTGCGCTGTGTTTAATCGTGTGAGGTTTTCCTCACCCAGTGCACTAGTGCGGCATCTGAGGTGCAGCTGGCTCAAGGATCCTGTAAACAAAAGCCATGTGTTAGTGGGGACCTGAGGCAGAAGCCAGCTCTGTCTACCTCAATGGCCACACTGGTCGTTCTGCCTTGAGGCCTCTAATCTGTCTTGATAGAGACTTTCTCCTTCCATAAGGGGCTCTTTTTATTGATGCTTGTGTCACGGTCGCTACATTATCTGTGCGTTTTCTCTTTTGCTCTGTGTTAGGTAATGATGACTGATGCCTGAACAGTAGGAAAAGGGGAGGTAGTTAGGACAGACACCTGTGTCCCAACCCCACCTCTACTGCTGTCCCATCATTTTTGGCTAGGAGCTGCTCCCTTCACTGAAAGTCAGGAGATCCTCGTCCTATTTGTAGTCCTGTCACTTTTCTCAGATTACTTCCAGATCTAACATGCTATCATTTTCTGTGCCTCAGTCTCCATCCTAAAACAAACATGACAATAACAAGCACTGTTGAACAAATATTTTATGAGATTATAAAATAAAATATGCAAATATACTTTGAAAATAGAAGTAGAACTTAGATAAGTTCATGTGTTCTTATTGTGAATCTGCCCATAAATGGTGGCACAGAATTCTTCGTTTGCCAAGGACCTCAACCTGCATGTATTTGATTTCCCTACCATTTAGCCATGATATCACCCTGACCTAAAGCCCATGAAGGATGGTGGGAAGAACCTGCCCAGCAGACAAGAATGGCCACTATTAGTGAGACAAAGGCAGAGTACGTGGCTGGGTGGCTCCGAGCACTCGGGCATGATTCAGGCAACTGTCTCTCCTTCCTCTTCTGGGCATAAATCAAGGGCTCCAGCTTTCTAGGCTGCCAATTCAACACTTTTTATAAGCCCTTAATTCACTCAGAAATTAAAAATATATACATACCCCTAGCAGAAAGTACCATTATTCTTCAGCATGACACATGATTTGATTTTAAACCCTTATATGTCTCTTCTATATCCTACCTGGCTTAGAATTGATCGAATGTCTATGATGAATAGCTACTGCTGCCTAGGCTAGTCACCTCCCACGCACACTTTGTTGATGCCCTCCTTCAAGAATTTTATCCCCTTCACCCACGTAAATGTCATCTATGTAGCTTAGGGAAGGGGCAGCACATGGACAGGCCAGTATGACAAGAGCATCACACCACGTCATCCTGCTGCCAGATCTCCTGTCCCCTCTCTGGAAAAGCCATAGTCAGAACCACTAAGAGGCCAAGTTATTAGTCTTTGTTGGCAAACCCAGCCTTTCACATATGCACATCACGTTTGGGGTCCCAGGACCCTTCCGCTCTCACAGTTGACTCTTCTTTCATAACCTGTGCTTTATAAAGATGCTGAAACCCCTTCACTCAGAGCTTTCAGTGATGGACAACAGCCTGATCTGTCCGTCCCTTCCAGGTATGGTTTCATTTTCAAGAACTTAGAACTTCAGTTACAAACAGTACAATTTGGGGTAAATAAACAAGCCAGAGTAGATTTCTTGGGGAGAGGTGGCTCCACAAGCGGCCGTTCAATCAAACTTTGAACAAGGCATCCAGATGCATTCTGGAATAAAAGAAACAACACTGGACAAGGAGCTAGATGAGTTGATTCTACTCTAAGTTTTGCTTCATGAACCCAAGCACGGGGTTACCCTTCTCTGGACACCACGTTTCAGCGTACAGCGACAGCGTGGGATAGTGACAGAAGGCTTTGGGGCTCGGTTTATCTCAGAGTCTTCCCCCACATTCAGCTGGTGGAGTTCAGCATGTCTTTAGATAGTGTTAAGACAGTATGAGGCCAAATGACTGAGAAATATATACATCTCTCTCCACACCAGACATGAACGTGGAAAAAAGTATACAAAAGCAGCAAAACCACACGTTAGTGCCAAATAGGCTGAGTCATCGGCCCCAATGTGGGTCTGTTGCAGGCACCCCAAGGATCCTTCCTCCTTCCTTTAAGTCCAGCCCTGACTCCCACCATTGGACTATGCTCTGTTCAACCTCCTGGTGGGCAGCAAACTGCAAAGAAGAGGTTGCCNAAATGATTGAGAAATATATACATCTCTCTCCACACCAGACATGAACGTGGAAAAAAGAATACAGAAGCAGCAAAACGACACTTTAGTGCCAAATAGGCTGAGTCATCGGCCCCAATGTGGGTCTGTTGCAGGCACCCCAAGGATCCTTCCTCCTTCCTTTAAGTCCAGCCCTGACTCCCACCATTGGACTATGCTCTGTTCAACCTCCTGGTGGGCAGCAAACTGCAAAGAAGAGGTTGCCAGGGCCCTGCGTGACAGGGTTGCTCATGCGTGTGACCTGTAAGGAGCCGAGGAGCCAATGGGGTTCAACCGCTGTCCCACAATCTGCCCAGGCAGATGGGGAAAGCACTGGATGGGCAACTGTCCAAGCCCAGAGGGTGGGGGAGGCTTCTCTGAGGGAGCCACCTGATTGACGATGCATGCACACGCCACCTCGCTGACCTCCAGAAACAACACCTTCTCCTGCTTTCACTTTCTTGCTCAGAACCAACAGATGCAATGCTTCTCAAACTCAGTTCACTCCTCTTAGACATTCAAGACCCTCTACTTCAGGCTCATACTACATGAACTTTCAGTACTCTTGAACACACAGCCTCAAACCCACTGGAGTTGGATCGTGCTGATTTCCACGGAGTTTCATGTTCACCTCCAACCCTTTGCCATGCATTCTCCTCAATCTGAATGAACTCCTTCCTTCTTTATTCAAAGCTGAACAAGGCCCATGTCTCTCTAATAGCTCTTGCTAACCACACAAGCCTGCCCTGCTCTCTTCTCTTTGAATCCCAGTTTCACTTCAAGTGTAGCCAAGTGTGGAGAAAAGTAGGCTCTTGTGTGTTGATAAGGCCTGACCCACCACTACCTGGGCAACTGAGGGTAAGTTAGTTTACCTCCTTACTTGCAAATTAAGGATAATAATGTTCACCTTCCAGGGACACTATAAGGCTAAATAAAAAGACACCTACAGAATGCTCAGCCAGGAGATGTTCCTTAAATTATGGTTTACTCCACCTCCCCTAAGCACCCCCAGCTTTTAGAGGAGAAGGGATTTGCTTCATGGTGACTACAGCTATGACTTTAGTTTTAGTTCCAATTTGATAAAGATACTGGCTACTTGCGTAATAACTTCGTATAGCATACATTATACGAAGTTATACGACAAATGAACCAGGTATTGTTTTAACAATTCACGTGCTTCTAGCAGTTGTGAATTTTTATTCTTTCCTACTCAGTGTAAATAAGCATCTCTGTAACTATTGTCTGAAAGGAGGCAAAATCTTCTGCTGTTAATGTAATTTTTGGTACTAGTTAATACAATTGGCTGGGCCTAAGACTGAACACCAGATAAGTCACCTTCCAGGCAAAAAGTCAGCATCAACCAGAGCATTGTCCATGGAGCTGTCTTTGAACCTGCTTCAGGCTACTTGGCCTATAACTGCCTCCTCAATTTTGGTTCATAAATAGGCAGTAAAGTGGAGGACCATTTATTTTCTGATTATCCATACAACTGGATCAATTTGTTTCATATTAATCCCATGGATTTTCCCCAAATCCTTTCAGGGGCATTTGAGGTCATCA
>NW_007732401.1:77302-78708 GCF_000696425.1 Galeopterus variegatus | reverse complement strand
GTGGTTTCTCCAGCAAGCTGGTTCTAAAGACAAGGAGCCAGTGCATGTGTGTGCTAGTCATTACACCAGGACGTTCATGGTCTTCATTTCTGTTAATCCACAATAACTCTGTGAAGTTGCTATTACTAGGTCCACTTTAAAAGTGAGAAGAGAGATGAGACGAAAACATTGAGCATCCCAGGATTGAAACCAGTAAATGGAATTAGACTCAAATCCAGGTCTTCTGATTTTAAATCTTAAATTCTTTCCATTATACTGCTATATTGCATTGCTTCTTTTTGAGATGATGGTGACAAATTACAGAAATCAATGCCAGATGACTGTGCCTATTACTCAGTTTGAAAACACAAAAGCTCTCCCTTTGTAGGACCTCAGACTCAAATCTCTGTGTTCTTAAACTCTGTGCTGTTAAGAATTATACTCCCATTTTTAAATCAGTTTAGGCAAATTATCAGTAAATCAGGAAATTTGCTGCTCTAAGTCAAATTCTCAAATAGACCCCCATTATCTAGATATTATCTGTGCCTAGACCCATTCCATTATCACATAAGTGACGATATAGGGGAGCCACACTGTATTAGACAGTTTGCTTTTCTTTATAACAGAATATCTGAAACTGGATAGTTTATAAAAATATGAAACTTATTTCTTATAGTTTTGGAGGCCGGGAAGTCCAAGGTCCAGGGGCCACATCTGGAGAGCGCCTTCTTCTTGGTGGGAGGTCCCTGAGCAACCCAGTTTACCCCATGGCAAGAATGGCAAGTCAGCTCTTACATGCTCACTTGCTCTCCTTGTAAACCCCCTTGATGACCCATTACACATTAACCCATTAGCCCATGAATAACCCATTCATGAGGGCACAGTCCTCACGATCCAATCACCCCCTAAAGTTTCCACCTTTCAAATACCACGAATGTCCCTTTAAAAAGTGGGAGGCTGCCTTTTTCCCACCCCAACCTTTGCCCTCCCTCAAGTGACACCACAAGTAAAGGCTGAACCCCGCTCAACCCCAGATGTGCAGAGGGCTGGCCACCTTCCCCCTCCCTGGAGGCAGGGCTCCTGCACACATCTGGAGCTCCAAGCTCAGCCGCTGCACAGAGCCTCAGCAGAGGCAGGCCACAGCAGGTGGACAGCAGAGCAGCAGAGCAGCAGCTTTTGTTAAGTCCTGAACATTATTTCAGTGCTGCTCTTTAGATTTAAGCTCCCGCAGTTCTTTCCATAATAGCTGAGAGAAATAAAAAACACTGCCTCCACACCCCCCTCCCTGCCTCCTCCTCGTCCTCGTGGTGGCATGCTGTCTGCCAGTCCTCGGGGCCTGGCCTGCATGTGCATGTGGTTGTTCAGCCCCTCTCTGAGGTTCAGCTGGGATTTGGACAGCGCGGCAGCAGTCCCCACAGTGACCTTAC
>NW_007732401.1:43298-76333 GCF_000696425.1 Galeopterus variegatus | reverse complement strand
TCTGCATAGAATTTGAGGTCCGTTTTCTACATTAATTTTGTCTTAGTACCATTCATCCTCTCCTGTAAAGCAGCTGACCCATGAACTTGGATAATGGTGCACATCATGGATGTGGCCAGTGCAAGGGGCCACATGAGTCCTGCAGACACCTGGTGAGGAGCCTTTGAGCCTCTGCCTCCCAGGAAGCAGCTCTGACTGTTGAGTAAGGAACTGTGATTTCAAAGTGTCCCCTCTAATCCAGGCTTCCCCCAATCAGAGGTTCCTTAGTCACTGCCTCACTTCTAGTCATAGAAGTCCCTAACCATAGCCACAGGCCACCCTGAAATGGAAGGCCAAGCTGCAAAGTGTTCGGTGCCCCTGCAGCAGTAGAGATCCCAGCACTAAGGCCAGGTAGAATTGAGCCTCACATGGGAAGTGGAGGGTGTGGCCAGCAGGTGAGGAGCAGGCCTGGCCAAACACAGCCCTTCTGTGCACAGCCCAAGGTCAGCTTTTCAATCTGCAATTACAGCAACAAGCTGCCAGATGTTCCAATAGGACTGTATTGGTAACATTGTGTTAAACCCCATGACAAAGGAGAGGAAGAGATGCCTTCTCTAGAAAGAGGCTAACTGTGCTTTTGCAAAACTTGAAGGCCGTTGGGAATTTTACTACATGTGGTAAATTCAAGCGTCAAAAGAAATATAGGTCTCCAGATAGTTTAGCATTTAGCAGCACTTGGATCCCAAATTAGGCTTTCAGTTCAGCAATCCCTGAGGATATATTTTGCCTCAGTGAATGCACAAAGCACAATTCTGAAACTACTACTTAGTTCCCAAGCATAGATGGCTTCTCCCAATTGTACATGGTAGCCCACATCAGCCTCAATTTAGTTAAAATTGTAAAATATTAAATGAAAATTAGCTGACGGCTGTGATGTATGGGTACGGTGGGGATGGGGGTGAGATTGCTCTCCACATTTCAGATGTGCAGTTGACATGACTCAGCCCAAATCCTATAGCCCTAGAGGGCAGGGCTGGGACTTGGACCCAGTGAGATGCGGCCCCAGTCTGCGCTCTCAGTCAACAAGCCACCAGTGTCTGTGCTTGCCCTGCCCTGCATCAGCCATGGTTACATTGCCTGTGTGTAGAAAGTAACTACTAAGGAGCAGACATTGTGCTAGGTTTTATTTCTTTTTTAATCTTTGCAAAATTTCACTGCAGCATAGCATGGTAAGACGTGGGACTTCAGACAAGTCTCTAGAACACCAAATTTGCCTGGTGCATTTCCAAGTCTAATTTCTAACTGGTGGTGTCTTCTGCCTGCAGTAGTCTTCTCTTGCCTTAGTCTCTACTCACCCTCGAGGTACAGCATGACTCCCACCATCTTCATAGAACTTAAAAAAACTATCATAGAGAATGGCCATCTATCATGTGCTACTGATAAAATTAATTATATGTACCAACCATTTGCAACTAAGTCAATACTAGAAGCAGTATATGGGATTTTGTATATTTGCTCTATAAATGTTCATTGTTTTATAACACTTATTAATTTGTAATATCATATGCCATTAAAAATAGCAAAAAGATTATATGTAGGGTGTCTGAAAGATATTTGAATCCCTCACAGTTTTAGCACAGATGTTATTTTTGAGGTTGACCTGGAAGACAAATACCTACTTAGGTTCAGATCCTGGCCCCATTCCTTAACACTGTGGACATGTTTCATCTGAGCCTTGATGTCCTTGTCTATCACATGGAGATGACAATAGCAGTGCTTCACNCAGAATCTGAAGCTACCTGATGATGAGCGGTCTATGAAATGCAATCCTGGCTGCTCTCTTCTTCGAAGTTAAAGACCCCATCTGTTTCCTCTTCTTTACTTCCTATTTCTTATGTCCTTTGCTTATTTCTTATCTGCAAACAGAAGAATCATTTCTATAGCAAGATTCTCTTAACTTCAGAGTGTGGATGGTGAGAGAATACCATTCTGCATAGAATTTGAGGTCCATTTTCTACATTAATTTTGTCTTAGTACCATTCATCCTCTCCTGTAAAGCAGCTGACCCATGAACTTGGATAATGGTGCACACCATGGATGTGGCCAGTGCAAGGGGCCACATGAGTCCTGCAGACACCTGGTGAGGAGCCTTTGAGCCTCTGCCTCCCAGGAAGCAGCTCTGACTGTTGAGTAAGGAACTGTGATTTCAAAGTGTCCCCTCTAATCCAGGCTTCCCCCAATCAGAGGTTCCTTAGTCATTGCCTCACTTCTAGTCACAGAAGTCCCTAACCATAGCCACAGGCCACCCTGAAATGGAAGGCCAAGCTGCCCAGTGTT
This sequence comes from Galeopterus variegatus, assembly GCF_000696425.1. Lineage (NCBI taxonomy): Eukaryota > Metazoa > Chordata > Mammalia > Dermoptera > Cynocephalidae > Galeopterus > Galeopterus variegatus. The sequence continues at coordinate 74,017 of NW_007732401.1, read as the reverse complement.
CGGTGCACCTGCAGCAGTAGAGATCCCAGCACTAAGGCCAGGTAGAACTGAGCCTCACATGGAAAGTGGAGGGTGTGGCCAGCAGGTGAGGAGCAGGCCCGGCTGAACACAGCCCTTCTGTGTGCAGCCCAAGGTCAGTTTTTCAATCTGCAATTACAGCAACAAGCTGCCAGATGTTCCAACAGGCCTGTATTGGTAACATTGTGTTAAACCCCATGACAAAGGAGAGGAAGAGAAGCCTTCTCTAGAAAGAGGCTAACTGTGTGCTTTTGCAAAACTTGAAGGCCGCTGGGAATTTTACTACATGTGGTAAATTCAAGCGTCAAAAGAGATATAGGTCTCCAGATAGTTTAGCATTTAGCAGCACTTGGATCCCAAATTAGGCTTTCAGTTCGGCAGTCCCTAAGGATATATTTTGCCTCGGTGAATGCACAAAGCACAATTCTGAAACTCCTACTTAGTTCCCAAGCATAGATGGCTTCTCCCAATTGTACATGGTAGCCCACATCAGCCTCAATTTGGTTAAAATTGTAAAATATTAAACGAAAATTAGCTGAGGGCTGTGATGTATGGGTATGGTTGGGATGGGGGTGTGATTGCTCTCACATTTCAGATGTGCAGTTGACATGACTCAACCCAAATCCCATAGCCCTAGAGGGCAGGGCTGGGACTTGGACCCAGTGAGATGCGGCCCCAGTCTGCACTCTCAGTCAACAAGCCGCCAGTGTCTGTGCCTACCCTGCCCTGCATCAGCCATGGTTACATTACCTGTGTGTAGAAAGTAACTACTAAGGAGCAGACATTGTGCTAGGTTTTATTTCTTTTTTAATCTGTGCAAAATTTCACTGCAGCATAGCATGGTAAGACGTGGGACTTCAGGCATGTCTCTAGAACACCAAATTTGCCTGGTGCATTTCCAAGTCTAATTTCTAACTGGTGGTATTTTCTGCCTGCAGTAGTCTTCTCTTGCCTTAGTCTCTACTCACTCTCAAGGTACAGCATGACTCCCACCATCTTCATAGAACTTAAAAACTATCATAGAGAATGGCCATCTATCATGTGCTACTGATAAAATTAATTATATGTACCAACCATTTGCAACTAAGTCAATACTGGATGCAATATATGGGTTTTTATATATTTGCTCTATCAATGTTCGTTGTTTTATAAAACTTATTAATTTGTAATATCATATGCCATTAAAAATAGCAAAAAGATTATATGTAGGGTGTCTGAAAGATATTTGAATCCCTCACAGTTTTAGCACAGATGTTATTTTTGAGGTTGAACTGGAAGACAAATACCTAGTTAGGTTCAGATCCTGGCCCCATTCCTTAACACTGTGGACACTTTTCATCTGAGCCTTGATGTCCTTGTCTATCAAACGGGGATGACAATAGCAGTGCTTCACAGCTTGGGAGGACTTAATGAGAAAAATGCAGGCAAAACACTGAGAATTATGTCTGGCACATAGCAAATGCTCACTAAATGTTGACTACGATGATTAGTTTCTTATTGTCGTTACATACATGCGAGCTTAGTAAAAATTGGTGAATGTATGGATTTTTTGTAGTATAGGGTGGGGACATTTACAAGTGTTGGTGTCTCTGCCTCTCTAGGTTGGGACTGAAGACTTATCGATAACCCACAGTCTTTATCCTCGCTCTGGATAGAAGTGAGATGGTATGAAAGGAAGCTGCCTTCCTTCTGTACTGCACTGTTGTCACCTGCTGTCACAGTTGTCCCGGGTCATTTAATTACATGGGTAACTATGCTGGGCACTGCACAAAAAGACTCATCTTTAGATAAAATTCTTGTCCATTGGGAGCTCACAATAGCAAGGACATTTTGATGGACATGTGAATTACAAGTTAATGACAGGGAAAAAAGACCCACCAGTTAACATAAAACACCTTTAAAATTGAAAGGGGCCTTAGAAATTATTCTAGTTCTCTAATTTTACAGACAAGATGCCAAGGTTCAAAGAGCTAAAAGGACCTGCCCACAGTCCCTCGGTTGTGCAGAGCTGAGACTACTAGGATTGGGGTCTCCAGGCCACAGGCACTCTTCCACTACAGGGTCAGTGTGTCACACACCTGCAGGGGGTGCTGTTCTCATTTACTTACAACATGAGGTGAATGGCACCTCTCCCTTAGACTTGTGCAAAATGGCAGTGCTGTTTCCATTTCAACTCTGTGCCCATAAATGTAAACAGACAGTGAGTTCTTGTTCCGTGCAGTTCAAGAACATGGTATATAAATTCAAATTATTGTGGGAGTTACAAGGAAGTATAACAATTAGCTGTGGGGGTCAAGAAGAATATTTCCAAACTGCATGTCAAGGTGTAGCGGGAGTATGAATTTGTCAGGATCAGGTATGGAGGTTTCTGTGAGGGGCTAAATTTTTCAGAATTTTTGTTCACGTCATAAAGCACTTCCCAGAAAAGAAAGCCCAAAATTAAAATCATCAACTCCCCTGGCCTTAGAATTAGATCTTTTAAGGATTTTTTTCTTACCTATCACCAACGAGATGGATGTCTATAACTCTCTGAGGACATTTTATTACTACACAAAAAGTCTACACTCGGGAAGTCCTTCAGCATGTCTAACTTAAATCCGTCTTGCTGCAGTTGAAACCACAAGCACTTACATTATTCTTTCTAGTGGATGTAGATTGACAGGCCTCTGGAATAAGCTCATATCTTCTTGTCTTTTAGAGAAGTTTCTCCATAACTAAACTGCAGCCCTTCTCCTTGAATCTCAGATGCTTTATTCCTTTCATGGTTTCACACACACATGGATGACTTTAGGAAATAAAGTGAATGAAAAATAGAGATAATAAAGGTATACTGAAACAGGAGTAACAGGAGAAGAAAATAGAAAGTTCTTTATTATTTTCAAAGCAACTAAGTGAAGTCATTGATGAGAGAGAAAAAAAAATATCTGTCATTGAATATTTCCACCAGAGAGGAAAATAGGTACCAAAGAATGAAATTTGACTCATATTTGTAAGTTTCACTGAGCACGAAAATATCCGTTCAGCAGAATTATCTGCTAACCTGCTTGTTCCCACCTTCCTGTCCTTCAGGGCATCTAGTTTGCCTCTTGCACATGAAAGATGCCTGCACTCATAGGGATGGAGACAGGCAGAGGAACTTTCCCTGGGTGGTCCAGGAGGGCTCTCCAGGAGCAGCCTGCCCATGGGAGGCAGGCTCAGTCCTATGCAGTTGTATTCCCACAGGAAAGTTCTGTTTGAGTGAAAAAGGACAGGGAGTCCCACACACCCCACTCTCCTCTCCCACTGCAATATGGAGTTCTTGTGACCATGACTGAATACTGAGCTCTAGTCCTGCCGACGCTTCCCTGAGGTTGGGCTTTGGGGACTGCCACTGTCCCCCTGACATAGGCTGCAATGGGCAGAGGAAGCAGGCTGGAAGGAATCTAATGTGTGTGCATCCTTGGCTGGGGCTCAAGGAGGAAGATGGGGGACAGGAGGGATCGCTGTTGAATGACAAGAAGTGCAGGATGTGGATTGAGCAGGGGCATCCGGACTGACTGACGTTGTCTGCTGCAACGAGCCTCGGGGGGCATGGGCCTTAGGATCTCTCTGATCTCCCCAAGGCATTGGTGGGTGTAAAAGTGAGGGGAGTCAACTTGGAGGCCTCCTTGATTGACTCCTCTTATGTAATGTGGAGCAGCATTGGGGGGGGTGTGCATGTGTGTGCGCATATGTTTGCACACGTGTGTGTGTGCATGTGTGCCCATGCTGCTGCTGGGTGCACAGAGACTCACACAGTGAGATCACAGCCCTAACACTGGCAGAGGGGAAACTGAGTTCAGGACCAGGCACCTTCAGGGAAACAGCTTCTAGGGTGCTAACCACGGAAACGAAAACTAACTAACTAGGCAAGGGGTAGAGTGAGGGGTCAGAGGAAGGAAGAGGGGAGGTCTCAAGTCCTCAGTAATTCCCACCTGTCCTGAGTTCTGTGTCTTCTATCTATAACATCAAACTGGAGACAATGTCCAAACTTCCACCACCAACAACCATACTGGCTGCACGCCAGGAGCCCCAGGGCTCTACTGAATTTACATATAAATTAGCATGCCTGACTTTTTTTCATCAGGAATCAATTCAGGGAAGTATAATATTTGCTCATACTTTGAATGGTCCCTGAACAGATGAGTGGAAAGAGGTGCTGGAAACGTCTCCAGGGTGAAACCCAATTTGGTGGCTTGTTCCTATCTTGGGGTGGGGCTGGTGGCATCGGGGCTATCTCGGATCTTGTCACATTCCACCAAACCTGAATTTCCTAAGGAGAACAGTGGCCTTAGGTGTGCTGCCCACCTCCAGGCAGCTCTGCACAGGCTTCGGTGTGTCATTATAGAGCGAGACTGCCCAATTTTAAGGCAGAATGACCCCTGCAGACCCCCATACCACCCGCCAGTCAGATGCAGCAAAGGTGGTGTGTGTTTTCTCTTTCAGGGGAAGGAAGCTGGAGTCTGCCACCATCTCTTATCAAACTTGCAGAATTACTGAGGCGGCCCAGGTCTTGCCTGCAATAATCCCCCCTATTGCGTTGACCCAATGGGACTAGTTAGAATGCAGTACACACTCCAAGGCAATTTTTTCTTCTCCTCTGTTTTTGTTTTAAGCTGGCTTTTCCCAGAGCTGCTTCTTCCTGTGTTTCCTGCCTCTTGAAAAGGTGTCTGTCTGGGGCTAGTGGCAGGTTAAGGGCCCCTCTCTCACCAGCTCCTTTCCCCAACCCGACCAGCACTGTGATCCAGCTTAGGGGGATGTTCTGGGGGAATCAGCACTGCTTAGTGACGGGCTGGCAGGAGGGAGTGATTAGCTCCCTGGGGCTCTGGCCCTGAGATGCAGCAGAACTGATTCACCAGAGGTGCCCCTTCCCCGCGAGCGGGAGCAAGGACACTGGGTCAGAACCGTCCTTTTCAGCACGCCGCCCACCTTCCCCTGTGAGGATCTAAAGGGAGCGGCTGGTTGTGCTGCAGCTTTTCTTTCTAGAAACCCAACCATTTCTCCTTCGAAGGATTATTGTTCCTTTTAACACCTTCTGATGAGTGTGACTGGACTCCTCTCTGTGTCCAGTTTTCTCTCATCTCCTCACATCCCATACCAGCATATCCCTTCCTCGAGACACACACAAGGCAGAGGAGCAGGGAAAGGTGACACGGCTCAGTCCACACTCTCCTTTGCACAGTGCCGAGGACATGGGCACCACTCGGGGCTGGGCACTCCAGCCACGCTCCTGCCACTCACAGTAAACACTTGGGTGCCGGCGGCAGCCTGAGCTGGCCAGTGCTGCTGCGATGAGACCGCCCACCTTCCCCTGTGAGGATCTAAAGGGAGCGGCTGGTTGTGCTGCAGCTTTTCTTTCTAGAAACCCAACCATTTCTCCTTCGAAGGATTATTGTTCCTTTTAACACCTTCTGATGAGTGTGACTGGACTCCTCTCTGTGTCCAGTTTTCTCTCATCTCCTCACATCCCATACCAGCATATCCCTTCCTCGAGACACACACAAGGCAGAGGAGCAGGGAAAGGTGACACGGCTCAGTCCACACTCTCCTTTGCACAGTGCCGAGGACATGGGCACCACTCGGGGCTGGTCACTCCAGCCACGCTCCTGCCACTCACAGTAAACACTTGGGTGCCGGCGGCAGCCTGAGCTGGCCAGTGCTGCTGCGATGAGAGGGAGGCAGATGAAACCACAGCAGTGCTCACTGGCAAGGTGGAAAAGTCGATTTGGGGTGACGGGCCCCGGGCCTCATGTGGGCGTTGTAAGCATGTGGAAGCACAGCAAAGAGAAGCAGGGCAGTGGAGCTTCACAACGTGCGGCCTCACTGGGAGCTGCCAACCCGGGCAAGTGCTAGCCCTGCCAATGCGGCCTGCCCTCACCCTTCCTCCTGGGTGGCAACTCCCTACCAGAAATGGGCCTCTGAGCGTTGGCTCAACGGACAGCACCAGCCGCAGCCAGCAGGCCTCGCTGTGTGAAGGCCACTCTTGGAACTGCAGCTTTAGTTACCAGGTGCAAAGCCTGGTCCTGGTGCTGATTCTGCCTTCTGTGATTATTTTAAAGCCAAATATAAGCCCAGGAACGCCTTCTTATCAGCTGTGATGTTTAGCCCCTGACTTCTATTCTTCTCAGTAAGCATCTCTTGTAGCCCCAGTATCCATGTGTCTCTCTTGCTCCCTGCGTGAGGCTCTCCCCTCTAGATTACCTGTGGCAGTTCCCTGGGACCCACCCTCAGCATGCACACAGTCTAGTGGTGCTGGAACTGGCCACTTGTCACAAATGGGTCAAACAAACCAGTGTTGGTTTTAGCCACAGTTTATCCCTTGGGATGAAGTGAGCTCTCTCAATATGCCAAGTGGCAGAATTTCTGGACCAATATGGGACACACGAGTCCAGCATGTGCCAGGAACACATACTGGAAAGACTTCAGCGCTCTTACAGTCCACTCACGGTGGAAACACCTTTTGGATAGGTCTTGCAGACCTGGGGTTTGGCTCTTTCCCAAGGTTTTTGGTTTGTAGCTCACTGTCTGCTTCCATCCACCAACTAGAATGCTCAAGATGCAAAAAAAATAAAACAAAACCAAAAAGTGCTGCTTTATATGTAGCCTCAGCAGAGGTCCTGCAGACTCTTCAAACATGCGATGCACACAGCCTCCAGGTTTCAAGCCAGCTCTAGTGGCCTGAGCACAGCTCGGTGGGGAACATGTGCATCTGAACTCAGTCTTCTACATTTTCTGTAGGGAAAAATCTTTCCCTCTGTGAGCCTGTCTCCCCACCTGCCCACCAGGCTGGGGAGCAGCTCCCCTGGGTGCTGTAAGGACTCATTAATGCTTGTAACACTCCAAACATGTGGTGCTAAGTGGAACTCCATGCTGAGACTGGTTGTATTTCTGCAGTTTACTTCCTTTCTGCTCTATTGGCTTGTTACGTGTTTACTTTATGTCTATAGTCATTTGAAATTCAATAAAACAAACTAAACGTAAAAAATGAAAACATGCAAAAATCAGGGCATCGATGGCATACAGGTTGAATAGGGTGCCATTGCAGCAGTACTCCCAGGGCCTCCTCTGCCCTGGTGGTGGGTGCTTCAACCCACTGGAGAGTGGATGAAAACATGCAAAAATCAGGGCATCGATGGCATACAGGTTGAATAGGGTGCCATTGCAGCTGTACTCCCAGGGCCTCCTCTGCCCTGGTGGTGGGTGCTTCAACCCACTGGAGAGTGGGGGGGGGAGGGGCAGAGGGACTTCAGAGGAAACTTGCAGGGAGCATGCCTCCCATCCATTTGTAAAAGTAGGCTTCTCATGGGGTGCAGTGCCCACATTGTGATGGCAGAGAGGAGGAACACGGGGGAGGATGGCAGCTAGGGGCAGGAGTTTCAGTGGGAAGTAACAGCTCAGATCTGATTGACAAAGGGTAGGAAAGAGAGCTGTATTCTCTGCTTTGACTATGATTTTGGTCTGTAACCTCTGAAAGCCTTATGTTTTCTTTTATGCATGTAGGTATTTATTTATTTATGCAACCTTCAGGATTATGCTGGCTCCTAAAACTAAAAAGATATAGGAGTTCATCCATTTTCCCTCTCATTCTCTCTCCCCCTTTATTCTCTCTTTTTGCCCTCTCCCCTCCTTCCCTGTCCTCCCCTTTCTCTTTCCCCTTTTCTTTATGCCTTTCATTTTTCCATCTCCGCTATGGAAAAAGTAATTGATCAGTTGACAGATCTAGGTCAGGCTGGCAGGGGTTGCTTTGCTTCATGCAGGCTTGCCTGGGAGAAGGAGGGAAAGTCTGTCTTCCAGGTCACAAGGAGCCCAGATGACACAGCAGAACAGGCGGGATGGAGTGCCAGTGGGCCAGGGCTGGGCTCAGCCATCCCCAGTCAGGGCATCTGGGAGCCTACTGATCGCCATCTTCCGCTCTCCTGTATCCGTCACTCTCTTTTTCCAATTCCAATTTATCTTTGCCTCTTTCCTCCTTTTCCCTCAGCTTCTATACTGCATTTGTTCCAGGTTTTCTCGGCCTCTTTCTACATGCCCCTCCTTTTCACCTCCTTCCAAAATCATGATGGTAGATCACAGAATCCCCCTCACTTAAGTCATATTAGAGAAATGGCCTTTTGTTTATTTGCAAGAGGAAAAACAGAAACCCTGCCAGAAGAGCTCTGTAAGTCATTTGCAAACTGCAAAACAAACTAACAAAGATTCACATTTTCATTGCTGAGAAGACAGTATTTCAAGAGAGACTGTCAAGCTAAGAAATCAAATATTAGAAAACACATTCTTCAGTTCTGTTACTAAGGACATCTTAGGTTACTGAATTTGATTTTTTTTTTTTTTTTTTAGTTTCTGTGAGAGTAGTGCCCTTTGCAGTAATAAAAAACTGATCAAAACACCAGCTGGTTTTGGCTTCACTTCCTCATTTAAATTTGCTCTCCAGTGGTGCTTCCTTTGCTCATGGAAGTGTCACCAAACTCTAATTCCAATACAAGATCTATCGACTTGCTTATTTGTCCATTTGTTCAATCACTGGCAAACGTTTACTGAGTTCCTACTATATTCTGTGCATTGTTTTAGCAGCTAGAAATACAACGGCGACTAAAGGATAAGGCCAAAGACCTAGCACGATCACCCTGGTTTGGCTTGACTTGCCATCTTCTTTAATAAATTCATAGCACCAACAGGAGTATCAGAAGCAAGGGCAAAGACCCACAGACACAGCCTCTGGTCTCTTGTGCAAATGAAGACGGGATAGTAAGAAAGCAACTAGCCCTCAGTCCCTGCGTTGAGATGGGATCCTGGGGGAGGAGCACACCCTGGCACTGTGTTCTAGAAAGTCAGAGTGCTGCCTTGGGTACCCCCGTTAGCCCTCACCACGAAGGAGCTCAGGATGTCCAATGTGCCTTCAGTCACATGCAGGATGCTAAAAGCTGGTGTGAGTACTTGGCCTTGGGATTATGGTCATATGTCATTTAAGTTATTGATTGATTCTTAGCACCACTGTCACCTCCTCCGGCTTAACCGTCTCTATGTCCTGCCTTCTATACAGAACTAGAGAGCGAAGAAAGGCCAAGGGAGAGCACTGTAGGTAAGACCAGGGAAGAATTTCCTCCAGACAATGAGTTTGAATAAGGTAAATGCTGCTCATCTGACCTCTGTGAGGATTCACATTTCAGAGCAGATCTAAGATAACCTTCCCTTTGAGAACCCCTTTGATTTGCTATCCATTCATCACACCCCAATTTGGGGCTCCTGGAATAATACAAACACATGGTTAACCAAAGCAACGTATCTGCTCCCCTCAGGTACTACACACGTCGGGGAGCTGACACTGCGTGTTGTTCTCCTGGACACCCACATTCTTTTAGTCCATTGACTGGAGCTTCCCACTGTAAGTGCCCAGAGGAAACAAACATCCCTTATGCTCACGCTGTATAGCTGTGCCCTGAATGCTTTAGGAGGCTCTTTCTACCTGCATTTCTATTCTGGTGGTGGTGATTATTAATTTTCTTATGTACAGGAAGAGGTATTTACCTTTCCCATGGATCCAAGATTCTCCCAGGCCCAGCAGCCTAGAGCAATGCTACGTCTCCTGACCCTGTCTCAGAAGTCAGAAGAGTCCTCAGGGGAGTAGGTGCCATCCCGGTTGGTTTGCAACACTTTATGTCTCTAAGCCAGTGATTAACAAACTTGCTGTACTATATAGCATCCCCTGGGGAGCTTTATAAAAATACCAGTGTCTGGAGCCTATCACAGACCAATTAAATCAGAATCTTTTTGTGATGGGGCCCTACACTGATATTTTTAAGAGCTCTGCAGGAGGTCCTAATTTGCAGCTGGGTTGAAAACTATACCTCTAAAGCCGTCTGAAAATACCTACAACCTAGGTTTCATTCCAAGTCAACAACCCCTATACGGGCCTCAGTTTTCTCACTTTAAAATAAAGCAGTTTCATTCCAAGTCCAACATTTGGCAATTCTGCAAATAGTCTTTTTGAGTGTAGTTATTGATAGGCAGTGGTGCTACTTCAGCCTGCAGGGAGCTAAGAATATAAGCACATACATGCATAGACATGTACATACATGTGGACATGACTACAGACAGATGAACAGTCAGAACATGGAAGGGGTGTGTGTGCACCCATACACTGCCTACCCTGTCATATATATGGTATTGAGTGTTCATATATGTATGTATGTATTCATCTATAAGGTATCCTTAGTATAAAAGGAAAGAATTAACTAGTCAGGGTTTCAGGTAGGGGTAATAAAGAATGATAATAACTCTTAATTGGTCAATCCCCAAGGCACCCTGAAAGAGAAATTCAGAAGGCATTTGAGTGAGGGCCAATAACGAGTGGGTTGGAGCTGGATTTAGAGAGCACTATGCGATGTGAGCCCTACAAGCTCCATGCTCCAGTGTGAGGTAGGCCCGTTTCTCCTCTACCCAGCCACCCCTGCCCTCCCCGGGAAGCAATTATCCTGCTGCGTAGCTTTCACTGCACTCCTTCTTATGGTCAATAAAGACTCACTCTCAGAACCTCAGTGGCAATTTTGTAGCTTCATGTGTTAGGCAGAAGTGATACGGGCTCCACTCTCCAAGCTGGGCCAGCTCCTGCAGTGCATGCAGGAGTGAAAACTGGTCTATTTTCTGATGGAGTCAGCAGATCTAAGAGGCACACGGGGAGCAGAGTTCCCATGCAGATTTCTGCCAAGCTGAGTCACTGGGTAACCCTCACAACCACCTGGCTCCCTGAAGTGTTCACACTCCTGTGTCAGACAACCCCAGAACCACAACAGCTCGGGCCCAGAGGGGCTTTCAAGATAATGTATGTCAATCTGTTTCTTTGAGCTCTGATACCTGAGCAGTGCCACTGTGGTAGTGCCCTAGCCACTGTCTCCAATAGTGGGGAACTTGCATCTCTCCAGATAGTCCAGTCTGATAGATAGTGGTAGATTTCAGGAAGACAAGAAGATGGGAAGAAGAGGAGGAAGAGGTAGAAGGAGAAGTTTCTGCCGTTTCATAGATTCTAGCTATTTGTCCTGAATCTAGAGAGTCATCAGAGTGACTCCAGGCCAGACTGTCTGGGTCCAAACCCTGGCTCTGCCATCTCCTCGTTTGAGTCCTATGGCAATTGAATTAACCTCCAAGTGATTCTGTTTCCTCTTCAATAAAATGGAGATAATTACAGGAGTTATCTTTTAAGGCTGTTGGAAGGATTGAATAAGTTAATGCAGATAAAGTGCTTGGACACTGCCTGCACATAGTAAGCTCTCAATAAATATTACCTGGTAATATTATGATTGTTACTAATCCTACCTCCAACAACACAGGTCTCATTTTCTGCAACGTGACTATTTTTTCAGATATTTGGGTGCCTGCACATAGTAAGCTCTCAATAAATATTACCTGGTAATATTATGATTGTTACTAATCCTGCCTCCAACAACACAGGTCTCATTTTCTGCAACGTGACTATTTTTTCAGATATTTGGGGACATGATTCCCTCCTCTTCTCCTCTAAATCTCCTCTCCACTAGGTTAAATATTCCAAGGTAAGAAGGGAAAGGTATAGAAAGGTATAGAAAGGGTGCTGACTGCTCTTCTCTAACAGCATTCTCGTTACTCTGCACTCTTCCCCAAGTGTTCTCCTCCCAGTGTGTTCTGAGTGACCAGCATATTACAGGATACGGCCTCTCCTGATCCCAGATCCAAGTAGAATGAAGTCCCAGCTCTTAGGCCAGGTACAGGGAATCCCGAGGGTCGGCCTCGGCTTGTCTCTCCCTCCTAGTCCTTTGCACTCCGCAGACACCTTGCGTTGTCATGTGGCTCCCTCCCAAGGACACATGTGCACACTCTTCCCTCCGCTTGAGCTCGGGCTCCACCCACCCTCGCCACCTGTCGCTCCTCTCTTTGCGCTTCCACGGTGCTGGTTCTCACTTGCATTCCTAGTATCCACAGCACAGTAGTGCAGCTCCCTGTCTACAGGGCTACCTCCCCCACCCTACTGTGAGCTCCGGGGGCAGAGACCCCTTTTTTATCTTTATATTCCTAGCACTCAGTGTTTTTGGACAGAAGGAAGGCAGAGAGGGTGAGAGAGAGAAAGGAAGGGAGGCCTGAGATCCCATAGGGTGTTTCAGTGGCCATATGACTCTGTCGATGACTGTGGGCTATTGTTAATTCAACCCTTTCTTATCCTATGCCTGTGCCGTTTCACTGTGTATGCAACAGCCTGGCCTTAGAGCTCACCCTTTCCAAAGTCATTTTGTTAGATTCAATTCATCTCTTTTTCTTGACAAGAGTTTTTATTTTGGAACCTAAATCTGTTATCCCATATACTAGAAATTTCTCCTGGCTATACGGTATCCCCCTTATCTGTGGTTTTGCATTTTGTGGTTTCTGTTACTTGCAGTCAACTGTGGTCCGAAAACAGGTTAGTACAGTAAAATAAGATATTTTGAGAGAGAGAGAGAGATCCCATTAACAAAACTTTTATTACAGTCTATTTTTATAGTTTTTCTATTTTATTGTTAGTTATTGTTGCTAATCTCTTACTGAGGTTCATTTATAAATTAAATTTTATCATAGGTGTGTATGCATGGGAAAAAACTTAGTATATATGGGACTGGGTATATATATTATTGGCATCCACTGAGGGTCTTGGAACATATCCCCATGAATAGTGGGCTACTGTAATCAGTAATAAACCATGTGTTCTAGGTACTGGAGTAGTAGTACTTGTGGAACTCAATATTTCAGGCTAACCTTGCCCAAGAGCAGGAAGTAGTCACTCTAGTGGTAAATAGATCGAATCAGTGGGGGAAGGGGTGGCTACCTGAACCTGTGTTCTACTTCTGGGTGAGTGCTGGCATCAGAGGCAGCAGTGGGGACAAGGGAGGGCTGAATCTACAAGAAGAGGAAAGTGACTGGATGGACATATTTCTTTGGAGAATATAACGTGGTCGAGTGTTTCTTATCTGCTTCTTCCAATGCACTCTCTCTCTCCCCTCTTTCTGCAATGCTTTCCACTAGGGCATCTGACTCCACTCTTGAACAGTCAAGAGGAAACTTGGCCCAGGCATGGAAAAGATATTGACAGTTTTTTTCTCAATGCAAGTAGTGATGCATGGACATCCACAGTTGGATAGACCATTTTGCTAGTTCTGAAAATAAATAAGAATTAACTAATTATTTTATATTTCTCCTTTCTTTTCCCTGAAAACTTCTTCATAGAAGGATCTAAATGCCTTATTTCCATTTTTTCATTACTTTCTCATACTGTTCAAATCTTGTCCTAAGTCAAAATAATTTAATCATCAAATCCAAAGCTTTTTTAGAGACTCTTGGAGTTGTGAGATACTGTGGACTTTCACTTTCCCCATCTCCCTCCCAAGCAACAATCCCAGCTGTGAATGATGTTCACTAATTCCTGGTCACCAGTTCCAGAGACTTCCAGTGACAAGACACTCACTGTCTGAGTTGTGGTCCCAGTTCTGGATGCCTCTCAGAATCACCTCTGGAGATCATTACAAGCAGATGCCCAGGTCTGATTCTCAAAAATTCTCATTGAACAGGTCAGAGTAGGGCAGGGTCATCTCTATTTTGAAAGAATGACAGATGATTCTATTGTGTGGATACAGCTGAGAATGACTGATGTTAACACTCTTTTTCATAGTTAATAAACTCTCCAAGAAAACACTTTTCTAGTCTGGCAGGTACTGTTGATGCCTCTTTAATATCAAGCCCATCCTTTCTTTTTACAAACGGTACTGTAAATTGTTTCAAGGTAGCAATGTGCCCATTTAAAATACTCACCTCCCAGATTCCCTTGCAGCTGGAAATGTACCACAGCACAGGCCACAGGAGTGTAAGCACAAGACTACTCACTGAGTGGGGTTTCAGGACTGTGCACATCTCAGCATTTCTCCCTGCTAGACTGCGAGTCTGCCTGGAGGTCCAGGAGTCAACTTGCAAACAAGGACAAATAACACACATCAACAATGGCAAAGAAAGAGGTTTTTAGGTTGAACCACATGGACTTGCCATTTGGCAAATCAAAACTACTTGAAGATAGGCAATTTTATAGGGCTCAGTCTAACAGAGGGAGCTCAGATTCAAGATGACATAGCAGTTGCACCAGTTCTGAAATGTATATTTCTACACATATTATCCCTTGTGAAAAAAAATCCCCATTTAATTAGGTTTCTTTTTCTTGCAGCTAAATGCAATCCTAATGAATCTATGTGGAACAAACACCTGCCTCTCTCTAACTTCTGTCTTCTTGAGCTCCCAGAAAGTGCGACCCACTTTCTAAGAGATGGCTATCATGGGCCCCACTTATCTTATCTTGACAGTCTTACTTCCTTCTTGTGAGTATCACATGCATAGTTTCTGGACAACTAATCATCCTGATCATTATCTTCTGAACAGTCAGGTTTGTTATCACCAGAGAAGACTCTTCCAGATGTAATCTGACTGGCGAAGTGGAAAGTGAACTGGTACCTGGCAAATTTTGGACTTTATAGTTTTATAGATCTCCTCAATTGTTGTGTTAGTTTCTTTCTCTTTTTTTCAGACATACCACATCAGTGGTTCACATGGAGGTTATGCTCACTTCTCTCACAAAACAAGCTGTCATGCAAGACCTCTCTTGCTTAGGGTTGATTCTCTGTAACTGTTTGTTTGTTTTAATATTTGAAATTTTTTTGCATCTTCAGTCCATTATTTAAATCCCTCAAGATTATTTTTGGATCGTGATGAGCTGTCACCATCAGCTTGTGTCATCTCCAAATGATATAGACATGTCATTCCCACATCAAGATTAGTGATTTGAAAAAAACAACATAATATACCTGAGGGTATGGCCAAGTTCTCCTTGCATTTATACTTCACCCATTCAAGAATCATTTCTTTAAACCCTACTATGTACTAGATGTAAACAGCAACAAGGCAGACACAGCTCACACACTCATGAAATAAAAAATTCAATGCAGTGTGATTAATGCTGGGATGAAAGCAAGACGGGTATGCTATGGCAGCATGTAGAAGATTTTCAGGTCACAGAAGTTTTCTGGAAGGCAGAGATGTTAAAGCTGAGAGACAAAGGTGAGTAGATTTAACCAGGTGAGAGGAGAGATGAGTATTACAAGAAGAGGAAATTGCATATGGCAAAGTCTAGAGGCAAAACAGCATGGTAGGATTTCAGTATCTAGAAATCAAACCTGGCTAGACTGAGTGTGTTTGTGTAGTTTTGGGGGTGGGGTGAGGGGAGGAGGGATACGTAGAAAGACAAGAGATATAGAGAGATAGGCAGGGGTCAGACCTTGAACGGTTTTTGTTAAAGATTTTATGATAAGGAAAGAATTGTATGCCAGATAGTAACATGATTAGAGTTGCAGTTTTAATTGGTAAATAATATTTGGGTTTGTTGAAAACATTGAAGCATTATTCTAGCTACAATGTGGGAAATGAATGGAAAGGGAGAAAGAGTAGGGAGAAGGAGTCTCATAGTGGGTGTGGCAGCTGATTAGGCACGAGGTCACCAGCGTGAGAGTTGCAGAGGTGGAGAGACATGGAATCATCAGCGTTGTTGAGGGAGAGGGTTGAGGCTTAGAGACGGACAGGGAAGAGGATGATACGTGACGAAGAGAAGTGTAAGAAGATCTCCAATTTCTGGGTGAATGGCTCCGTCAGCGTTGTTGAGGGAGAGGGTTGAGGCTTAGAGACGGACAGGGAAGAGGATGATACGTGATGAAGAGAAGTGTAAGAAGATCTCCAATTTCTGGGTGAATGGCTCCGGGGTGGGCTTTAGGGAGATGGTCATGAATACAACTTTGGTCATAATGGGTTTACCAGGAGCTCTCCAATATGAAGTTAGCTAGATGGATCTGGAGCTCTGGAGAGAGATCTGGGCTTGAGCAAAGATCGCCTTCAACGTAGATACGATTAATTACCCAGGGACAGAGTAGAGAGTACCCGAACAGAAATGAAGATAGAGCACTAGTATTTAAAGGTTGGAAGAGAAGAAATCTGGGAAAGCAGATTGACCAGAAGTGGCCAAAAACGTATGAGACAGCACGAGGTCAGCAAGGTCAAAGATGTGAATTTTGGGAAGGTAAGAAAATTTTCAGTGCCAAATGCTTCCAAAGGATCAAGGGAGATTATACTTAGTCACAAAAATACCTTCTATTTCCTTGGGGAGAACAGTTTTGCCGGGACGGGAGAGGGGAGCCTCAGGGTGGGAGATAGAAGTGGGTGAGAAAGTGGAGTCAGAAAATGTTGATAATTATTCCAAAGGTTTTCTGGGGAAAAAAAAAAAGGAGACAGGAGAAAGGAGAAAGGAGGGGGATCACAGCTTGAGAGGACGTTGTAGCTTTTGTAAGGTGGGAAAGACTGTCTGAATGGTGCTGGGTGGGGTCAGTAAAGTGGGAAGACATGGGTGGAGGGCAGGGGGGGACAATCCAGGTGAGGCCTCAGGGAGCACGAGCGGTGGGCGGGGACTGGTCTCAAGCACAGGTAGAAGAATGAGTCTTTAAGAGAAGGACTGATCCCACTACTACTTAAAGTAAGGAAGGAGGAGAGGATTTGAGAATACCCATTGTGATTGGATGCAACTATGAATGACAAAAACTCCCCAATAAGAGTGGCTTAAATAAGATGGAAGTTGATCCCTGTGGTTATAAACATACTTCACTTTGTCTGCCTGTGGCCTATGGGGTGTTTCCTAGACTCAGGGGCCCAGGCCTTTCCATCATTTGGATCTGCCGTTCCTGGCTTTGACTCATGGCCCAGGCTGGCAGTGTCTGTGTGCCAGGCAGTGGGATGGAGGAAGTGAAGATTGGGGCAGGTGCAGGGGAGCCATCTCCAGGGGAGGGCTCCTGACACCCTCACACACTTGCCTGAGCCTCCCGTTGGCCAGAACGTGGTCATGTGGCCACATCCAGATGTGTGGGAGAGTGGGAAACGCACTGTCCACTTCTGATGACCACATGCCCAGACAAACTCAGGGGCCTACCGTGAAAAGGGGAGGGGAAGATTAGGCGACCACTGGAGTGCTGCATGGAAGGAGGGGAGGCTAGCATTCCCCTTGCTGAGGACGGGGGAGGCCTCACCCAGAGGTTTGTCAGCATCCCTAGTCATCAGAGAAACACAAATACAAACCACAGGAAGGTACTACTTCATACCATTAGGATGTCTGTCATCATTAAAAAAAAAAAAAAGAAGGAAAATAAGTGATGGCCAGGATATGGGGAAATCAGGACTCCTGTGCATTGCTGGCGGGAACCTAAGGTGTTGTGGCCGCTGCAGAAACAGATGGTATCTCCTCATGGAGCTGCACACAGAATTCCTATGTTATCCAATGATTCCACTCCTGGGTGTGTCTCCAAAAGAACTGAGAGCAGGGACTCAAACAGGAATCTGTTCACTGTGATCACAGCAGCACTATTCACAGTAGTCAGGAGGTGGAAACAACCCAAGTGTCCATTGATGATAAATAAATACACAGAATGTATTTATTACATACGTACAATGGATATTATTCAGCTTTAAAAAGAAAGGAAATTCTGACACATGGATGAGGCTTGAAAGCATTATGCTAAGTGAAATAAGCCAGACACAAAAGGAGACAAAATACTATATGACTAGAGTGGGCACACTCACAGAGAGGTTACCAGGGGCTGGCAGGAGGAAGAGAACAGAAAATTATATTTAATGGGCACAGAGTTTCTGTGTGGATGATGAAAAAGTTTGAGAAATGAAGGTGATGACGGTTGCACAACGTTGTAGACATACTCAATGCCACTGAACTGTATACTTAAAATGGCTAAAATGGTAAATTTTATGTTTTGCATATTTTACTACAATAAAGAAAAATGAAAAGAAAAAAGAGGTAATGGGCTGTTCTTGCCAAACGGATGCAGGTAAATTGTTAAGCTTGGTGGCAGAAGTTGAAGGAGTTTGCATATGATGTGTTGACTTTCTCTGAGCATAATGTGGGGAAAATGGTGTGTGTTTGCAGCACACGTGTACAGGTCCACGTGTGTGCGTGTCCATACACCTGTGAACTGGCTTTTCAGAAAGCAGGAAGAGACTGAACCAGTCGCTTACGTAGAGGGGAAGAAAGCTGACTACTAGAAGGATGCCGTGGAGCACTGATCCCTCTTCCCTCACACCGTTCTCTTTTCCCTGGATTTTAAAAAATATAATATGATTGATCCCAACCTTCTTTCTCCATCTCTTTTTCTCATCCTGAGTCTGCTGTTTAGAACCATCTTCCAAACATGCCCAGAGCTCATTGCCTGCACTGTTCTTGTATATACTCTTTAAGGAATAACAAAAATAGATTCTTACCTTTATAGTTCACAGAGCATATCCATATAAAATATATTTCTTGATCTCCATATCAGTCAGACTATCCTTTTCTCACCCTGATCCTGAGATTTTTCCCAGTCCTTTATTTTCCTCATCTGTATGGTATATGTAAATTTCCTTAGAATGTACTTTTCACATTTAACTGAGTTACGTTGTGAAACCTCCTTCCACTCAATACATACTGGAACTTCGGAAGCCAACATGTTATAAGGCATACTGAGCACGGCAGGTGTGAGTGGCGGCCCCTCCCTGGCCCAGTCACCTTCGGTTCCTCCCTCTTTGGGAGGAAGGCACTTGTCTATTGTGCCCCAGCATCCCTCTCCTGCTCCGTCTCCAGCACTCTGCTCCCCACTCTGCCCTTTAGCCCCACTGAACATGGAGCACTGGTGCCCCTCCACGGCTCAGTGCCTTTGCACAAGCTGCTGTCTGGTGGGATGTTCTCCCTGCAGGACTGGTGCAGGAGAGCACTGTCCATACTCATCTGAATGTTGAGGGTAATGGGATAAATAAGGCCAGGAAAAGAAGTTGAAAGGCTGAATAAAAGTTTTCTGAGACCTACTCTAACCCACCATTCTTACCCTTCACCTTCACAGGGATCCCCATTTCTAATCTGCTCTGGGAAAATAGGAAGTGGGGCTGGCCTGGTGGCGCACTGGAGAGTGCGCCTCTTGGGAGCGCGGCGGCGCTCCGCGCTCCCACCGAGGGTTCGGATCCCATGTGGAGACCGGTTCCCGCTCACTGGCTGAGCGTGGTGCGGGCGCAACACCGAGGGTTGCGATCCCATTACCGGTCAGTAAAAAAAAAGACAAAAAGGAAAAAAAAAGAAAAGAAAAGAAAATAGGAAGTGGTCTGTGACACATGACATCCGTGAGATCACGAATCTCTAAGTGTGGTCTCTGAATCAGAAGTTATGGGACTGGACCCTGACAATCCATGTTTCAAGAAGCCCTTCAGATGATTCACAATAAATTTGGAGAGCTGCTGACTTAAAAGAGCCGGTGGAGCTCAACTGGAGGGAGCTCTGATCAGAAGGACCTCTCTCAGGTCTGGGTCCCGGGGGCCAGAGGAGGCAGAAGTCACCGGCCCTACTTCATGGGAGGGGTCTTGGCTTCTCTCAGGTATCCCCACCTTAGAAAGAACCACCAGGACAAAGGAAGCTTGGCATCATGTGAGTGATGTAAATATGCAAGGAATATAGGTAAATGTACATTCCCTTTTGATGGTGTTGCCAGATTTAGCAAATAAAAGTCCAGGATGCTTGATACATTTAAATTTCAGATAAACAGATAATTTTTTATTATGCATAGCACATACTCATATGAAAAATTATTTGTTATTTTTATGAAATTCAAATTAATTGGGCATCTTGTTTTTGTGGTTTTGTTTTTATCTGGCACCTTACCTTTTGCCCAGAAGTACAGGGGTACTTCACCAAGTTTGTAGAAAAATGAAATTGAAAGATAATACAAATCTTTCCATGAACTTTTTTGAAGATCTTTTATATTAGGTACATAAGGGAAATAGTCTGATTAGAATTAGTGTCTAAATGGTAGAAGTTTTAATACACTAATTATTTACTTTTTACTAGAGGCGTATATGATTTGGCAGGAAAGAAAAAGAATGGCTGTTCTTTCTGGCTCGTGGGATTATTTGTAAATCTGTGTTGGGAGAGAGAGAGAGAGAGAGAGAGAGGAGGGGAGAGAGGGAGGGGAGAGGGGGAGAGAGAGAGAGAGAGAGAGAGAGGAGGGGAGAGAGGGAGGGGAGAGGGGGAGAGAGAGAGAGAGAGAGAGAGAGGAGGGGAGAGAGGGAGGGGAGAGGGGGAGAGAGAGAGAGAGAGAGAGAGAGGAGGGGAGAGAGGGAGGGGAGAGGGGGAGAGAGAGAGAGAGAGAGAGAGAGGAGGGGAGAGAGGGAGGGGAGAGGGGGAGAGAGAGAGAGAGAGAGAGAGAGGAGGGGAGAGAGGGAGGGGAGAGGGGGAGAGAGAGAGAGAGAGAGAGAGAGGAGGGGAGAGAGGGAGGGGAGAGGGGGAGAGAGAGAGAGAGAGAGAGAGAGGAGGGGAGAGAGGGAGGGGAGAGGGGGAGAGAGAGAGAGAGAGAGAGAGAGGAGGGGAGAGAGGGAGGGGAGAGGGGGAGAGAGAGAGAGAGAGAGAGAGAGGAGGGGAGAGAGGGGGGGGGAGAGGGGGAGAGAGAGAGAGAGAGAGAGAGAATACAGGAAGATATAGAAATAAGACGGTAGTTGAATGTAGCCCAGATGCTGGAAATTTTCTTCCCCAGTTCAAATAACTGGGCACCTACTATGGGCCAGGCTCTGAATCCACATCTCTCTCAACAGACATGTGAAGCAACCATCCTGGAGAGAGCAACCCCTTACCTGTCCCAGGTGACAGAATGCTACCTCAGAGGGTGAGACCGTGGTGCTGTGCCTGGGGAATAAGTGACAAGCTTCCTAACAAGAGGCAGCTGAGGGAGCAGCCTGCTGACAGAATATCTGCCCAGCCTGAGCAAAGCGGCAGCCTGGGCGGCCAGAGAAATTTCAGGATTTATCGTTTGCCTCAGTGTCAGGTTTTCTACGAGCTGCCTCTTCCCGTTGTGCTTTTCCAGACCTGCAGGGTTGATGCCCTAGCCGCCCAGGCTACCAGAGCACCAGGAATAATGTGTAGAATCATTCCCACTTTTCCCCTCCTGATCCGCTTGTGTTCATATAAATGACTGGAAAAGTAGTTTTCGGCTTATTTCTGAAGCTTAAGGGCTTCGTGAGAAGCTTATTATTGAAAAATCAGAAACTGAAAAGCAACTTCTCAGACAATGAATTAGCAGCTCAGTGCCTGTGTGTGTAATGCTGAGTGTACTGTAACTGGCTGCATTACAAATAGGAACTCCCCTGGGATTCAGTAATCAAACATGTGGCAACAGGTTGTCTGTTTCAACAGAGATTGAGTAATCAAAGGAGATTTGCAGTTAATCCAAATATAACAGAGACACATCCAAGGGAAGCCTAGGAAAAGGAGAAGCTGGGAGAGGGGTGAGGGCTAGACCAGGCCGGAGCTTTCCAATTTGGAGTTCCAGGTGGGACTGAGAGAACCAGGCAGTGGGGGCCCAAAGGTGATCCCTGGAGCAGTTGAGGAACCAGCTTCACAGAGGGAGGCGAAACTGAAGCCCAGCTACACATTGAAGCAAACCACAAAATTAAGCACAGTGCTCTCCTCTTCTGCTTGATGAGTGATGTACAATTTGGGAGGGGTTTTACTAGCATTAAGTAAGGCTTCCAAATTCTGAGTCCTAGACTGGACTGAGGTCAGGCGTAGAGAAGTTGCTCCATCTGGGAGGTACTAGGTTGAAAAGAGACACAGGCCTGGGACGAGGTGGGACTCATCAGTATTTCAGTGAGACAGTCCACTGTGTATGTGTATCTCTGCCGTTCTCAAAGTGTGGCCCCTGCAAGCAGCAGCAGCCGCCCCTGGGAACTTGTTAGCAATGGAAACGCTCTAGCCGCACCTTGGACCTACTGACCCCAAGGCTCTGAGGTGAGGCCCAAGAAGCTGTGCATTAAGCTTTCCAGGGGCTCTGACACACACTGAGGTTTGAGAGCCACTGGCCGGTCTGATGACCCAGCTATGGTCAGCACCAGGTGTGCTGGGAGCGTTCCATAGGCTTGTGTGTGAGCGCACCCACGGCCGGTCCCAGTGGAGGTCCCGGGGCTATTCTGCACCCACCTACCCTGCCCTGATCCTCCTAACCACACGGGGCTTAAGGGGAAAGACATGTAACATTTACTACACCTGTCCTAGTGCTACATGCCAGGCACTGGTAAACATTTTATGTGTGATCTTTTATTTAATCCTTTCGACAACCTTGTGAGATGTTATGGTAGATACTATTTTATTGCTGAGAAAAGTTTGGCTCAGAAAGGTCAAGTTGCCAAGGTCTGTGTGCTTCCTGAGCCTGTTCTCTTGCACTACCCCACACAGCCTCTCTGCCACAGGCGCCCTCTGTCCCCAGGATGCCTTGGGTGCCACTTACACAAAGCAGCTCCTGCCTGGCAGGCCCACTCTGAACTGCCAGCCCTCCCCCACCCCACCGACTCCTTGCCTCATGTTAATTTCCCACCTGAGCACTGAGTACTTTATAAATAGCAAATCTAAAATGAATTTTCTACCAGCGATCATTAGCTCCCTTGACATCCATTAAACATTCTCGCAAGCAGAGTGAAGTGACAAAAGGGATTGATTTTTACAGTATGCTTAATAGGGGAAAAGAAAGAAAGGTGTTGACAAGGCCTTTTTTTTTCTGTCCTGATATCATGAGGAATTTGAAATCAGTCAAATGACTTTTATCTGAAAAAAAAAATAAAGGCTAGGATTGAGCAGGAGGAGAGGGTTGGGAGACAGAGGCAGCTTCCCCTGCACTTCTGCTCAGCTGATTTCTGTATCCCTGACAGGTAAACATAGAGTTGGTTACCTAGTGCCAGCCACCAAGATGAATATGTCAGATTTAATGCTTCAAAATACATAGGGTCCAAGCCAGGGAGGGAGTGAGGGGCTAGGGGAGGAGAAGGGAGGTATTAGGGGAAAGGGAAAATAACCAATCTTCTGCTGAAACTCCTGGAAGAATAAATGTGTCCATGCAATAGTTGAAGTCAGAGAAGGCTGGTGGACAAGGCACTGTAGCTGAAAATTTAACTTTGATTTCAATTTTCATATTTGTCAGCAATAATTAGATTCAAGAAATGTTTTGCCACTGTTCTAAAATACTAATAAGTAGAGGCCTTTGTAGTGTGGTTAATGGAGTCTTTTTTTCCTAGTGGTCTAGGAAAATTCCATTAAAGCAAAAAGTCATACTATATTATAGCGCTTCAACACGCGTTGACTCTGCCACCGCGGTTGTATCATCCCATGGACTGGAGCCTTCTGTGTGACACAGAGCCCTGGCTGGGCTGGGCTTCCTGTGGCTCTGCCGTCCATCACGTCTATCACTTCTGACCTGCACAGACCTCCCCAGCTCACAGGTGGGGTGGGGGGTGGGCAGGGAGAAGCAAATCCATTAAAGCATCTCCTTCCTGAAGACGTGCTTTTATCAGCATCACCTCCTGGAGCAGGTTGGAGAGAGGGCAGGAGGGGCCAGGGGTCAGGTGGGCACCTGGCTCCTGCCTGGGGAGCAGAAATTGACCCTCACCAGACTGGGCACCTGTTCCTTTAACGACGAAGCTCCACCCCCACCACGTGGCAGAACCTATAAGTCCTCTTCCTCCCAGACCCCATCCTGTTTGCTCTGGAATTCTGGGAGGCTGAGTTCTCCAGAGATCAGGATTTGATTAAGAGGCTCAAGGTCTATTATTGTTGAGCGACTTTTCCCTGGGGTGTCTATGCCTGTCTCTGACATCCCAGAGAACTTTCTGCAGGCCAGCATGGGGCGGATTAGGTTCCACCTTCTTTAAAGAAGGGGTAAGTGAAGGCACATATGGTTAATCATCCCCACGTTCTCCAGAGAGCTCATGTGGATGAGGGAGGGCCTGGTGCACTCTCGCCCCACTTCGCCCCACTTCTACCCTCCTTTCACCATCACTGGCCTGCAGTCAGGGATTAGCTATCCCGGGCCAGGCCTCCTTGGATGGGCTGCGATCTCTCTCTCTGGAACACTCTCTCCTAGCAGAGACAGCCACCTGCTAGCTGACCCGCTGGAATCTAGTGAGCTCAAGGACCCTGCCATGACACTTAATTTTTCCTCTTGAAATTCTGAAGACAAACCCCAAACTGTCAGTTCTAAGGTATCCATGTCAAAGGAAAAAAGAAAGCCAGTGGACCTTGAGCTCCCTCACCTCCCCACACGTGGTCTTGTCCGTGTCACATGTGCTTTGCTTGGCCTGGTAGTGGAGTGGGTTGGAACTTACCAGCCCAAAGCCACACAGGGGAAGCGATGGACCAATAAGTAGATGGCAGGGAGTTCTTCCAGGGTGGCCAACTCAGCCTGAATGAAGGACGACTCACAGAAGCTGCTCACGGCTGTGGGGAGATCATGTTCATCCCATGAACGCGGGGTAACTCTCTCTTCTCCCGCCCCTGCCTTCCTGGGACCCAGCTTTCCTGGGCCCTTGTCCCTGTTTTCACCCCCTGGCCCCCCACATCTCAGCCTGAACAGACAACAGGGGCTGGTGCTTCTTCCCAAAAGCACAAAGCCCGGCCTTGGCCCACGCCTCTCCCTCCGCCCCCTTCCTTCCTGCTTTCCCCACCAATCACTCCTTAGCTGCCGCTTCACTGTTCCCTGGTGGCATGTGCCAGATCTTATCCCTGCGCAGCACTTCAGGATGAAAGGAGGAAGGGGATATTAAATCCACCGGTGATACGTGTGGCAATTGGGAGAGGCTTTTGTTGTGTCATTTCCTACCTCCTTCAGCCTATTAAGCAAACAAAAGTGCTTGTGGAATGAGAAATGTAAATGGCCAACGCAGGCCGATTAATCCTCAATGTACAATTCCATTAATAAGGCCGCTTTTTAATAGGCGGCTCTGGCAGCAGCAGCAGGCAGGCCAGGAATTGATGTATTCTCTGTAATTGTATTGCAACTAATAGGATATGAAGAAAATTGTACCGGAGAATCAAGTCTTTCAACACCATTTTCCAATCAGCTGAAATAATGGCTTGCAGTGGAAAGCCTTGAAAAAGAACGACACACAAAAGGACAGCCTTGTCCGGGAGGATCTGTTACTCCAAACCCTGGCCCAGGAGTTCCTTCTTTCGTTCTGTCTCCCCTGACCTCTTTCTCTCTCTCCCTGCCCCACCTCCTTCTTTGCCTCTTCTCTAGCACAGGTTATAACCAAGACCCAGAGGAGTGCTGTCCCCTGTGGAGGGTCTCCCAAGGAGATACACCCATCTCCGACCCCATCCTTTTAGCTGTCACAAGCCCCCAGCTCACTGGCTGAGACTACTTGGCCCATCTGTTGGGAAGACCAGGGAAAAGGATGGGGGGAGACGAGAGGGACTCAGGGTTGGCCCTTCAACTAAGTAGCTGAGTGACTTTGGAGCAGTCCCTTCAGCTCTCTAGATTCTCATCTCAGTGAATCTGAGTGCATTTGCAGAGAGCAGTCTAGGAGGAATTCAGGCATGCTGTCATTCCAGGGCCCACAAAGACTGTCCAGGAAGGACAGCCCCTGCATAAAGGGCTGTGTTCATCTCCTGAGTGCTGGTCTACCAGTCTACTGAGAGGCTCTGCGGAACCCAGGCATTGCAGCATTGACCTCAGCTTCTGAAATGAGGCCTGCCTGTATTCTTAGTTATGGATACAGCCGTCTATTCACTCCTTCATTTAGCAAATACTCGCCATGGTACCTGTGACCATTTAGCAAATACTCACAGGGTGCCTGTGATGCTCCAGACAGGGATGCAGCAGTGAATACAACAGACACACACAAATTTCCTTGCCCTCCTGGCACTTCCAGTCTCTGGAGTCAGCAGAGTGCTTCGTGAGCCCTCACAGTGGCTGTGTTAGGCACTAAACCTTTCTCTGAGGCTATCCCAGGATGCAGACCAAAAGCACCTCCGCTGCTGTCTACTTTGCCACGGTGGCAACAGAGCCAGGCTCTCTGCACATGGCCCTGCCAGTGCCTCTCACTCCTGCCGTCCACCTCTCCTGGTCACGGGGCTCCCTCCTACCCATTTGTATGCGGACTCTGACCCTTCCTTGGTCACAGGCTGGNCTTGGCCCATCTGTTGGGAAGACCAGGGAAAAGGATGGGGGGAGACGAGAGGGACTCAGGGCTGGCCCTTCAACTAAGTAGCTGAGTGACTTTGGAGCAGTCCCTTCAGCTCTCTAGATTCTCATCTCAGTGAATCTGAGTGCATTTGCAGAGATCAGTCTAGGAGGAATTCAGGAATGCTGTCATTCCAGGGCCCACAAAGACTGTCCAGGAAGGACAGCCCCTGCATAAAGGGCTGTGTTCATCTCCTGAGTGCTGGTCTACCAGTCTACTGAGAGGCTCTGCGGAACCCAGGCATTGCAGCATTGACCTCAGCTTCTGAAATGAGGCCTGCCTGTATTCTTAGTTATGGATACAGCCGTCTATTCACTCCTTCATTTAGCAAATACTCGCATGGTACCTGTGACCATTTAGCAAATACTCACAGGGTGCCTGTGATGCTCCAGACAGGGATGCAGCAGTGAATACAACAAACACACACAAATTTCCTTGCCCTCATGGCACTTCCAGTCTCTGGAGTCAGCAGAGTGCTTTGTGAGCCCTCACAGAGGCTGTGTTAGGCACTAAACCTTTCTCTGAGGCTATCCCAGGATGCAGACCAAAAGCACCTCCGCTGCTGTCTACTGTGCCATGGTGGCAACAGAGCCAGGCTCTCTGCACATGGCCCTGCCAGCACCTCTCACTCCTGCCGTCCACCTCTCCTGGTCACGGGGCTCCCTCCTACCCATTTGTATGCGGACTCTGACCCTTCCTTGGTCACAGGCTGGAGAGTAAACATAAAAAGAGAAGGCAAAGCACATTTCAGTTGAAATCCCCAAGGAAACTGATGTGATTGCTGTACAGAAATGGTTCCAATAAGGGCAGAGAGGAATATTGCTTTTATAGCTTCTGAGACATAAAACATTTAGAAAATGTGATTGACTGGCAGGGCCTAATTTATCATTTATCTCATTCCCTCTGCTCTCACACTGTCTGTCTTGCCCCCCACAACATGCAGGCAGATGCCCGCATGCAAACTTCTTCCCCCTTTTTGCACTCCTTTCTTCCTCGCTCTCAGAGAGTTGGATTTATCCTCATTCTGTTAAGCAGGAGAACTCCTGTGGCTATTTATAATTAATGCTCAGAAACCTGCCAATCCATTTAATGACACTAGCAGGTCATGCCCCCCTTATAGCTCTCCATTAATCATCATTAGAACAGCTCTGAGTTTTTACATTCTTTTTAAATGTTAATTCACCTCTGTAATGCTCCTTTTAGTTAAAACCATACAGGGGAAAGTGGTTGTGCCTCCTGCTGCCCGCTGGCCCAGGCAGGAACAGCGTGGTGGAGTTGGAAGAGTCTGGTTGATTTCCTCTGTTCTTTTGTAGTCTGCCCTCTCCCCCCAGTACCAGACGTCAGCCAGTGTGTTCTTTGGTTGCCTATACTTATCTATTAAAAAAAAAAAAAAAAGTCCAGTGGATTAAAGATCTGGTCAAGTGAACACAGTCTGGTATCATTGGACTCCCAGGGCTCAAGCAACAATCTGTGACAGGTTCCAGACTTCCTCACTAGGACCCAGCATCCTGGCATGGTTTTGTAGCTCCTGAAGTTGAGGGAACGTAAAGGGCTCCCCAGGTAGGCCAAGCCTAGAACCGTCCATGTGACTTTCCAACACTGGAGAACACACACCAGAGAAGGAGCCAAAAATGGATCGTGTAAAGGATTCTATTTCTTCCCATCAAGAGAGCTGGCCACTTGCTTCATTTTTGCTGGGTAAAACATTTAACTCCTCTCCTCATCTCCTGTTATCTGTCCTCCCTAAATAAACAGGTTAAATCTCTAGGAATTAAAGGGGGCTGAAATTATATTTCAGACTGATCTATCAGTGCAAGGTGTCAGCATCAGGGTCACATCTTGCCTTTCTCTGCTGCTTCCCCATCCACAGCCTGACCTCCCGCTGCAGTGGTGCGCCAGCAGCCTTCACCCCCCGCACGTGTGTGCCTCACACCTCTAGGGCTGCTACATTTATACAATATTTCTCAAGCCAAAGAGGTATATTTTGAGTCATCCAAATACACATGGTAAAAGAATGTTAGCCTTGGAATGGGGAACAAAAATCTAAACTCCAACTCTGTTATTTCTTCACTGTGCATCTCCGAGCAACTCACTTTACCTCTCTGGGCCTCATTTTTCTTATTTTGGGAATCCATATTTTTAAGCGGCCTTGAGCTAGTAAATCCTGTGATTTTATTGCTTGACTATGAGTCTTGCCAAGGGACAATGGCGGTGACTCAGGCCTAACTGGGAAAACTCGGTCCCTTTGACCATCTGAGCTCTTAACTTTTCTTTGTGTTGTCAAGTGATGTACCCTAAAGTTAAAGAGTCTAACAAAAGCAAACATAAATGAATGGGGAAAACAAAAAATATATTTATTTCATTTTGACTCACTTTCTTTTCTTCTCTTTTTGTGACCGGTAAGGGGATCGTAACCCTTGGCTTGGTGTCGTCCGCACCACGGTCAGCCAGTGAGCTCACCGGCCATCCCTATATAGGATCCGAACCCGCGGCCTCGGCGCTACCAGCACTGCTGCGCTCCCAGCGCCGCACTCTCCCGAGTGAGCCACGGGGCTGGCCCTTGACTCACTTTCTGATCCATCTTTGTGCTAGGCATTTGGAACCATGTATTGAATTCATTTTCAAGGCTGCATCAAATTCACACATTAAGCTGAGACAACCCCTCAGCGCCTGCTAGGTACCATAAACTTTGTCTATTGTGTTATTTAATTTATTTAATGCTCTTCCAAAGTAGGCTAACCCCATTTTATATATGAGTAAACTGAGGCTCGAAGAAGGAATGTGGCTAGCCCAAGGTTTATACTGTTCGTAGTTTGTAGGGTCTCAGGTCAAACCTAGATATCCTGAATTTAAGTCCAGATTCCAGTTTTGTATAATTTCATCTTGTTCTGCCCACGACCCCAGTTTTCTCTGAGTGGGGATGAACTGATAACCTTGGATGAAGACATGTCCTAGCTGTTATTCCTGCTCTGGCATGAATTGTGACTAGTGACTCATGATTTGGGCTAAAAACTTACTTTCCTGGGTTGATTTCTCATTGTTTTTAAGTTCACTTTGGCATTAGGATATAAAACTGGGCTGCCTCTGGGTTTTCTATAGGAAAGCCCAGTAGCTATTGCTTTTCTTTTCTACAGTTCTTACCTGTTCCCCTTTCTTACAGGGACGGTCATACCCATCTTCCCCTTCCCTGCAAAGCATCGTGGCTACTCTAAGTAGACATGAGTCCCCGAGCTGGGCTTCGGCCATCTGTTCTGCCCTTCACTTGAGAATGCAATAAAGTCTGCTTGACAATTATGTCAGTACAAAGGGCAGAGAGGACAGCATGTCAAAAAGCTGTGTAAAATCCATTCTTCCAAATGTTGCATCAAGAATATTCTGGCCAAAAAGAGCTCTAACAGCAAGCAAATATTGTATCCTCTGCTGCCTTCTCACCTGGCTACTTCTCTTTATTAGTGGATTTGTGTTAGTTCTTTCTTAGTACCAAATTAATAACATTAAGACCTTACAATCTTTCAGTGCTGTATACATTGGAAAGGGCTTTCACAAATCTATTATATCTTTAAATCTTCATGACTGCAGTTGGATTTTAGAACTGAAAGAGCTTTGGAAAACATTTAACCCAATACTCTCAGCTGATTTATTATTGATGTATTTTGTTTAGTTTAAGTAATGTATCCTTATTAAATATAATTTGGAAACTATACAAAAGTGGCTTTAAAAAGATTTAAAGACACTCATGAACAATTACATTTAATATATTTCTTTCCTTTTTTTCCTTATTCTCTGCTGTGGTTTTTATTACATAGTGATAATAATATCATTTGTATCTTATCTTTTCTTTTAAGAATAGGTCGGAAGCAATTTTCCATGTCATTACATAGTATTACTGAACATCATTTTAATTGGTTTTATTATATTACATCAAGTAGATGTACAATACCATTACCCTATGTTTGGACATTTATGTTGCTTGCATTTTTTGCTGTTATAAATAATGTTTCAGTGAACTTTTTCATGATTATGGCTTTATTCTAGTTTTATGATTGTTTCCTTAGCCCAGTTCAGTAGAAATCCAATTACCACCAATTCTCTTTATTTTACTCAGGGGAAACTGAGTCACAGAGAAGCAAAGCATCTCCAAATCTTGCAGTCAGTTAGAAAAGCAACACTCAGACCAAAAGTCAGGTCTTTCATCTCTTGGTTTAACATTTCTTCTATTATATGGTGATGCTCAGAATTTCTAAATAAAGGGCTTGACAGATATCTTGGGCTTCCAAATAAGAGCACTTGTATTTTTAGAACCCAATGATTCAGAAAAAAATTACAATTAAACTACTATGAATTCTGTGGCACTTCTAAACAATGTGTATTAAACACAGAAGCATAGGAGCAGTATTTGTTGAGAAAGATGTGTTCCAGCTGCCGACAATGCTTGATGCACATGAGGATCCTAAGCTCCATTTAAAACCCTCTCTTCACCTCCCACCCCAAACTAGAGTCCTCTGTCCTTTCACAAGAGAGCATCCTTGGTTTGCTCCCAGGATGTTCATTCCAAGCTAGAATCCATGGGGATGTCTTTT
>NW_007732401.1:41636-42544 GCF_000696425.1 Galeopterus variegatus | reverse complement strand
GCTGGTTGTAGCCTGTTGCAATCATGGGAGGAGGTGAGTATCTAGACACCCTGCCCACCCCCAACCAGCATAAGAAATCTGCAAAGGGTCCTAATAAAGCTTAGAGTGTGGTAGGATGAGAGTGCTGTAAGTGAACAGATAATTAGGACCTCGCCCGTCCCTTCTCTCCAACCTCTCTTCAGGCCCCTCAGTTTGCTAGCTGTCCTGAAGCGACTGCAACTCAGTTTCTGCCCTACTAGCTGTTGTGAAGACTCAGGGCTGGGCTCTTGTCTTCTGTGCTGAGGACCAGGCTAATTTTCTGAAATGTAAAGCACCAGAGAAGGTCCATCCAAAGGCACACTCTTTACTCCTGGACCGTGTCTGTGTTCTAAATTCCTGCAGCGTCAGTCAGAAGCATGGGATTCAGGACTGGAGACACCCTAGGTTTGGATCCTGGTTCTGGGACCTTGAGCAGTTTCTGTATTCTCTCTCAACTTTGCTTTTGTCAACTACAAGACGGTTCTGATGATTAAATTCCAGAATATATGCAAACGTGTTGGTGCATTGTGGACCTGGAACACGCTGTCTCTCCCCTTCTCTTCTAAATCTGGAGACCAGGATGGATACCAGAGAAGAAAATCTGAAGTTTTTCTTTTTACAGAGAAACCGTATATACCAAACTTAACATTGGCTCCTAAGCACCAACAAGCACAGATACGCTTTGTTATTTAATCTCTCTCCCTGGAACTTTGAATAAAACTCGTTCTTCCTCCCTCTGAACCTAACTTTGGGCCTTCTAAGTTTCTGGAGTCTCATACTGAACCTCCCTAACTATTGGCCTCCTCTCCCGTACAGAAATAGTCAAAAAAGAGTGAGACACACAGACAGAAACCTAGATGGAGAGAAAAAAAAAAAAAAAAAAAAAAAAA
>NW_007732401.1:38869-40563 GCF_000696425.1 Galeopterus variegatus | reverse complement strand
TGTATGTGGGATCCGAACCCTCGGGCGGGAGCGCCGCCGCGCTTCCCAAGCGGCACACCAATCCAGTGCGCCACCGGGCCGGCCTGATATCTGTAGCATTTGAGAAAGCGCGTTTGCCACCCTCTTTTGCTCAGGTTAGACTATTGGGATGTCACGGCCTCTCTTCTCAACTGTTTCTTCTGATGAAAACATGGGTTTTGAAAACAGGTAGAGAGAAGGGCTCAAGTCCCTGTGGGGCCCTCTGCTGGCTGGGTGACCTGAGTAAGTTATTTAACCTCATTAAATGGAGCTAGGATACCATTCTCTTCATGTTGTTACAAGAATAAATGAAGTAATATATGACTATGCTTGATAGAAGTGGGCATGCAATAAACAAAGACATTGCGTTTTAATTTCTGGTATGCAGATGTGTCAGCAGTGGTTGGTTACTTCTTCCCACCTTCATGGGTATTCTTAATGCCCACTGGCACCCTTCTCCCCCTTGGCGATATCGGGCATTTGGACAAGATGTTCTAATTGGAACAATTAGAAATGATAAACTGAAAAAATTTCCTTCAGATATATTTTATCATCAAAAATTCTTCATTACCCTATAATTATCTTCATCATTATTTGACTCAGGCAGCTGGATATTTTTTTAAAATTTAAACTCGGAGCTTCACCAAGCAAGAGACTAAACTGTGACTAATGGCCACTGCTCAGCCTCTTATTACAGATGCAGGAGAGATGGTTAGCTGTGCCTCACTCAGCCATAAATGTCTTGGCAGAAGGCACCTTGCTCCTGTGGAATAGTGTGCCCCGTGAGCTGGGAGTCACTGTGAGATAGTTTCTGGATGCAGTGCCAACTTTAGAAAGACAGCTGGCAGGAACTGGGTAAAAAGTCTTCACTGATTTACATGAGTGGGAGCATTTGGCTTCACAGAGCCCTAAGCATAGATCACATTCCAAAAATAATGTGATGGATGCAACACCATGAAAATTGCATGTTATATCATAACTACAATGATAAAGTGTTGGATCTACATTTAGCAATTATTGTGATCTATGTTACAATATTTAGTTCCATACACAAAGCATCTCTAGTATTCAGCAACTTGCACTGAGGTATTCAGAAGAGAATGGTCAATGGAGATCATTTCTTTTTTCCCCAAAGAGAAACAGAACCAAATGTTGGAGTGTCCTGTTTGCCCAGTGGCCAAATGAAGCTTGGCAGATGGGCTCCACTGGGAAAAGTTAAAGAAATAAAAAATTAAGGGGGAAAAAAAGGAGTTACATGAATACCCACCGAAGCTGGGCCATATTAGTGGGAGCTATAGAAAAACAGCACAGCCAACAAATGGGTAGAGCCAACCTAGAGGCAAGTGCATGCCCACATAGAATGGAGAGATAGTCAGACACAACCAAGAATTGAACACAAGCCTGCAAAATAGTGCTGGTATCTAAAATGTAACTATTAAAACAAAACATATAATACAGGGTAAAAAGTACAGGCAGAATGGGATATCCACTGGCCATGTTAATACTATTGAAACTTTATCACAGCCCTTATTAAATGCTTATTGTATCTGCTGTAGAACCCCAGAGGCACTCATGGAAACGATCAAAGGGCTGTATCATAGGCCTATGAGGACTGTCACAAGGAAATAAGGTTGTTCAGTAGGAGAAAGAAATTTAAAGGGTGATTTAATAAAGTT
>NW_007732401.1:34277-38415 GCF_000696425.1 Galeopterus variegatus | reverse complement strand
CTCCTCTCCACTGGATCATTTTCATCAATGCACAAACCTGCTGTAGTGACTCCCATCTTTAAAACAAAAACAGTAACATCGACAGGCTCTCTTAACTTCTCACCTTTCTTCAGCTACAGTGCATTTGTCTGCTCCGTTCCCAGTAAAGCTTCTTAAAAGAATGATCTTTGTTTACTGTCTTTACGTTTTCAATGCTCACTCTTTATTCTGGCATTAGTCATTCTCTCTCTCTCTCTCTCTCTCTCTCTCTCTCTCTCTCTCTCTCTCTCTCTCTCTTTCTCTCTCTCTCTCTCTCTCTCTCTCTCTCTCTCTCTCTCTTTCTCTCTCTCTCTCATTTTCTATGTTCCTCTTGCCTTCCCTGGCATCTCATGCTCCTGGTTTTCTTCTTTCCTCACTAAACACTCCATGTTTATCTGTCTTTCTGTGTTTTCCTTGTCCGTCTGATCTCTCCATGCTGGGCTGCCAAGGGCTTGGTCCTCAGGCATTCCTTCTACCAAGGCACCTTTCTGGGAGATCTCACCCAGTACTATGGTTTCCAATTACCTGTAGGTACTGCTGACTGCCTACTTTGTATCTCCAGCCCAGATCTCGCCCAGGAACTCCAGATTTATAAAGACATTCAAACTTGATACATCATTTCATTCATTCTGTTACCCATATTTTCTCACACGTTTACCTTTCTGAAATTGGGATGCATCTTACAATTGGTGGCCAGGTGGAGAGGTTTGGTTGCTATTCCCCGCACATGAACAACTTGATCATACCTACTTTCCTACACTGAGTGATATACATTGTTGGAACCACATGTGTTAGGGTTAATTGCCATATAAAATTTCTTCAAAACATCATTCCTTGAATCACACAAGGATGTGCCATTGAAATAAAAATTATCATATGCATAGAAATGCAGGGAAACAAAACAACAGGGTGCAAATTTGATCATAGGGAAGTACCTATTCGTCTATGGAAGAATGACAACGATTCCATATCCTTTTGCAAAATGGCAATTACGTGTGGTATGTTTCACATACAAAGAATGCCCTCAGCTGACAATTTTGTTGTTGAGATACACAAAAAGGTTCCCTCTCACACTTCAACCAAAGGCAGGGGGAAATTGTCAAAATCCTTGGAATAGAAAAAGACTTCGGGTCAACAGAGGCTGCTATGGCCCCATCCTTTCTGAGTAGTACTTCAGCTAACTGTGTGTCTGAGAACAGACTGCGTCTGCTATTCGATGACACGTGTCCAGGATGGAACTTGTGACTCCACCTTCTTGCACCTTTACTGGGAGGCCGTTCTTCCCTTCATCTTCCCCAACTCAGTTAACAGCACCTTCTAATCTTATTGCTTGAGCCCCAAACCTGAAGTGTTCCTGTTCCTCCTTTTTCTTTACCCCCAACATCAAATCTATCAGCATTTCTTGTTAGTTCTACCTACAAAATATATCTCCAATCCATATTTATTTCCCTTCACTCCAATGCCTTTGTCCAAAGCATCATGATATCTTGCCTGGACCATTGCAGTAGCCTCCTATTTGATTTTGCGGCTTCCACACTTTTAACTCCTCCTTTACCTCATGCCTTCTCCAATCCATTCTTCAAACAGCAGCCCATATACTTTCCAAGCATAGATCAGACTGTGTCACTCTGCTTTTACACTTAGTATGAAAGCCACACTCCTCTCCATGGCCCCTGAGGCTCTTGTCTTTTGATCCTCACCTGCCTGTTAGAGACCTCACATATCACCATCTTCCTCAATGATTTGTACCCATAACCCTGTCCTTCCTTCTCTTTTTCAAATGTGCAAAGTTTGGTCTCATTTAAGGGGCATTGCACATTTGTGATGTCCTCTGTCTGGAACTTTCCCCTCTAGATCTTCCCCTGCCGGCTGCTTTCCATAATTCAAATCTCAGAGACAACTTTCTCATCCACCTGACTTAAGAGCCTGCGGTCTTTCCCTATCACATCATTCTGTGTATGTTCCTGAAACTGTCTTAGTAATTTGTTTACTCGTGTATTGTTTATTTCCCCCAAGTAAAGTGTTAGTCCAAAAAGGAAGGGGATTTTCTCATTCATTATTGTATTTTTAAAACTTAAGGTTAAGGTAATGTTTGGTAAATAGTAGATAATTGCCCGATAACATCAGAATTAAATAAGAAAAGAAAATGTCACTTTTTTTTTTCTTTTGGGAAGTGGTGTTTCTGGATGTAAGAGCAATATACCATTTTTGCAAAACAGGAAATATACCTTTCTTCTATCTAGAAATGGGGATGATTTGTTAAGCCTTATTTACCCTCTGGTTATTTATTTGTATAATAGCCATACAGAAAAGCTATCTCCCTGACAGTTTTAAGAATAAAATGAAATAATTTATGCAAACAAATATTTGCCACATAGAAAACGTTATCATAATACTTTTTGACAGTCAAATAAAAGCTCTTTTCCTACTCCTAGAGAGCACATTTGTATTCTAGGTAAATGCATAGATGAGCACATTTAACTAACTCTGCATTGAAAAGCTCCAAGACTACAGGTAAAGATATCTTCCCCATACAAACATTCATTGTTGTGCTAGTTCACATTGACTCTGTTTTCAAGCTGACTACAACAACTTAAATAGTTAAGATGTTCATTTTTTACAATGAATGAGATGCAATACCATTTTATGTTCTGTGTATTGAATACCCAAGACTGTCTCTAGTTGCAGGCTCTGGCTCACTATTTTCTTGGTCCCAGAGCCAGGTCCACTCCTGTTTATATTAGTGGCCTGCAGTCTCTAGAGAACAGTTACAAAACCAGATTTTAAAAAAATAAATAAAGGAAGAGAAAAAGAAAACAATAACAACAAGGCACTCAGGAAAGGACCTCAGTGACTCAATGTGTTCGTCATGGGATTCGGTGTGTTTTTCTCCTAAATAGATATGTTTTGTGGCCAGAAAAAAACAGTGTCACAAGAGGCAGCCCTGTGCTCTCATGCTGTCCTCTGCTTGTCAGTTTTTTAAACAAGGGCTGCATGCAATGTCCTAAAAACAGCACCATGGCGGAATTGTGAAATATTTTATAGCAGCACCCAGTCTGCAGACTCAAAAATCCCAGCGACTGAGGACAGAAATGTGACATGCAAAATTCATGTGGGAAACACTCTTCAGGCCCAGGAAAGAGGAGACTTGGAAGAGAAGAGCTGCAGTTGGGCTGGAAGGCAGAGAACAAAGCTTTGAGCGCCTTCTCTGCTCTCTATTGCAGCTTTGCCGTTCTTTCTGCCTTAACCCAAACACTATAGGGTTGTCCCTGTGGCCTGCATTTGGAGGGGAAGGAGTCAGGTGATCAGAAACACTTCCCAAGACATTCCTTCACATGGGACTTGCTGGCTTCACAGCTGGGACCGGGGATGGCTCCTGGGCAGGGAGAGAAGAGGACCCCTGATGAAGTTCCGACCCGCCCCTTTCTCTGAGCAAATACGCCAGTAGCATTTGGGTTAATGAACTGTGCCTTTTAATAAATGGTTCTTATCTCGCCAGAGTGGTGCTAAATTGTCAGGATTTTAAATTAACTTAATAGTTTCGTGGATGGTACTTATTCACTGGTTACTCCCAAAGTAGTGCAGCCCCCAGCCTGGGCTTCTGATTGAATTATGCAACAGTTAGTTATTTCATTTGGGTTTAAGGGGAAATGTTTAGGATTAATGTGCAATGCCTCAGTGCCCCCCTTAATGGGCATTTCCAGACCTACCCTAAACTAAAAGCCGGTTATTAATCATCGGGTCACTCAGTGTTCTGTAGACTGCAAGAAGAGATTGCTCATGACCAGGAACAGTCAACGGGCTCTTGAAAAGACCCTCCCCTGCCAAAAGAGGGAGACAGGAGGCCAGTCTTCTTTTGTTCGTTTGTGCAAAATATTTACTGAGATGGGCAAACCCCTGCCTGTAAGAAGCTTGTGTAAGGTAGGAAGTGGTGAGTGCTATAGGAGAGGTAGCTATGAAATTCCTGGACTAAAACTTCCAGAAGCAGGTAACATTTGAGCAGGGCCTTGAAAAACACATAACATTTATGCAACTGAAGAGGACGGTCAGCCGAATTTTAATCTTGCACCTCCAATCAGATAATGATCAGCTTGTAGGCAAAAAAGAATTGCCACTTTTT
>NW_007732401.1:28793-32880 GCF_000696425.1 Galeopterus variegatus | reverse complement strand
GTTCTTTGCGATAACTTTATGAGGTATCGTTTCCACTTCACAGATTAGAAAACTGGGGATCCGAGATGTGCTCCAAGATGTTAAATATCGTGCCCAAAGCCACACAGCTTTAGGCACACACAGAGTCTCATTCAAGCCCCAGTTTGTTAGTAACACTGTTTTCTCCTATTCTCAGCTGAACCAGTCCTGTCCTGCAGACATCACACCAGCATCCAGATGCATCTGCAGAAGTTTTGGCAGGGATTCCATTCTATCTTACCACAAACACGTCTTTACTTTTTAGTGGTGGGTGAGGCGATTCCTTCATACAGAAAATTACTGCAGCAGGATAAGCACATCACACAGCGGATTTGGCCTTTCTGCATCAGAAGTTACGTTTGGAAGAAAAGAATCAACTTAGCCTGTGGCAAGGGGCCAGTGCTGTGCAAAGCACAGTGCCAGGCAGGTGCCATGGCAGACACAGGGCGACCATGACATTAGCTGTGTTCTCCAGAGCTGTGAGGACAGACAGAGCCATGTAAGCCATGACAGACATCAGCAGTGCTGGCACGCAGCTAACAGGCAGGCGTACAGCCAAAGAGAAATGTAGCACGGCTGCAGAACTGCAGCCCCCAGTGCTGCCTGAGCAGCAGAAAGCGTGTGTAATGTGGGTGACAATGACCCTGACCCATTTGCACTCTGCTTCCTCCAGGCTCCCCAAGGGCCCACATCTGGGGTACAAAGGGGGTGTTGGCGGGCCCAGGAGCCTTCGGGCTTCCTTCTGCGGAGTGCTGTACAAATCCCACAATAACTAACCGGGACTGCCCTCCCAGGGACTTCAGGTGTCTCTGCCCATGGGCAAGGACTTGACTGTGACCGAAGAGAAACAGAAAACAAAGCCTGGCCCTTTCAGCTTCTCCACTGGTCCCTGGGAGAGGCACAGGGGGGCCTGCTGAGTGGAGCGACCTTGAGAAGGTCAAGTGGGCCTCTGAAGTGGAGCAGCACAGGGCAGGGAGCAGGCTGAGCCATAAAGGACACGCTGCATATGAAAGCACGTCCTCCTTTCTTCTGGGGCAGGCAGCAGGCGCTGACTCCATCCATTCATGGAGGCTTCCCGTGGAAGCGCCTTTAAGAACTGCCGAGGGAAGCTTCAGGAAGAATGTGGAGGGTCAAACACATGGCTTCTTGGTTCTTTCATCTGCCGTTAAAACAAAAGTCTCTCCTTTTCTAATCGCCTCTTCCTGTAAAAAGGGCTAATCCTTTGTTAACAGCAGCCTCCCATGGCAATGAATCCAGCAATTAGTCCAGGAGGGCGAGGGAGGGACAGGTTGAGGAGGGCCCCGCTGAGGAAGAGGGCAGGGTCAGGAGGGCCGGAGGAAGAGCTGCAGGACGGAGCTGGCTGCAGCCACAGCAGCGGGACGCTGGGCGCGAGCCTCGGGGACAGGTGCTCATTGCATGCAAGCCACCAGTGTGGCCAGGACATCCAGACTTGTTCATGGAAGGAGGGTCGAGAGAAGGGATTTCAGTCATATCCTTCAGCCCTCCTCTTCTTGAGATGCTTCTGTGATTCTTTGGATCGACCTATTTTTTTGTCACTATTTTGCCTTTAATAAAAGGGCACATCCTTCAACTCTGTTGTAAGTAGATTCATACTGTCCCAACTTCACACTATGGTCTTTGCTTAAGGATTACACTTCTTATACAGCATATGCTACTTAAGAACCTTCAGTGGCTCCCCATTTCTCCTAGAATAAGACTCCAGACACTGCAGCATGCCTCACAGTTATTGTCTTCGTTTGCTTTCAGACCCTCCCTTTACACCCCGCACTTCCATCCTCTTGGCCGGGCCACGGTCTAACACCACTCTGTCCTCGGAGTCCCTCTGACCACAGCACCTTCACTTCAGCCCCCACCTGGAGAGTCCCTTCTCATCCTTCCAGACTCTCAGATATCACTCCAGTAGCACCTTCTCTGCCAGGCTTCCCGAGCTCCTCATGGAGGTTTTAGGAGTTTTCCCCCAGATGCTTGCACACAGTCCTTGTGCGTCACAGACAGTGTGTTTGTGCATCTGTCTTTTTTTTTTTTACTGACCGGTAACGGGATCGCAACCCTCGGTGTTGCGCCCGCAATGGGGACTGGCAACGGAATCGCAACCCTCGGTGTTGCGCCCGCACCACGCTCAGCCAGTGAGTGGGAACCGGTCTCCACATGGGATCCGAACCCTCAGTGGGAGCGCCTCCGTGCTCCCAAGCTGCGCACTCTCCAGTGCGCCACCGGCCCGGCCCGTGCATCTGTCTTTTAATGATTTGTTTATGTGGACACTTTTTATGTCCATGAGATTTTCAGAAGCATGGAGTGCTCCTGATCCTTCTTTCAAGCACAATGCCTGTTACCACCTTGACATTGAACACGTGTCTAAGCTAGAGATGGCTGAGGATGTAATCGCATAAAGTAATAACCTCCCCCCAACATTTGAAGGTTCCAAGGGAGAGAGGAGAAAGAGGTTGCTAGGTTCTAGTGATTTTGTTTTATCTGGCAAGAGTAAGGGGAAGGAGAGAAAGGCCTGCTGGAGGATTTAAAGTGGGGACGTGTGTGTGAGCATGTGTGGTTGACAGATGATGAAGCCAATCAACAGTAAGAGACTAATCTGCAGCTCCCGGGGCCCCTGAAATCAGTGGAAGGTGATGTTCTTCTCCCACACTGGGGGAGGAGACCTCCGGTGGCCCCAAGTCTCAGTTGTAGGAGGGATGTCTTTCCACCCACCATACCAGATTTGCAGAGCACGAAGACCATTTCAGGCAAATCAGAGCACATGGCTGTCACTATTTCATTCTTCTTTCCTAATTATGTGTTTGGAACAGAGCCCTGAGGACAGTTTTATGCAGCAAAGGGAACAAAACTATAAGCGGCATTTGTCTTATGTGAAAAGAGCTGTTGCTAAATCCCTTGCCTGGCCACATCAGAAAATGTGACTGGCCCCTCTGTAGTCAAGCTGGATTCCTGGACCCAGCCCCACTGTGGACCCTGCCACTCCTCCTGGGCAGTGAAGGCCAGGTGCCAGCCCAGAAAGGGTCCTTTGGTGTCAATGTAATTCTTATGACAAATTTCCCTTCAGTAGCTTGCACCCTAAGAGTGAGAACTTTACCTCACCCCTTCCCGTCTTCCTGCTGCAAGGGATTCGAGAGCTGAGGAAGTGAGGACAGTGTTTGTTTTGAGCTCACGGGTCTGTGGATTCTCATCATGGAACGATGATGAAATCAGCAGGCTGGGGCCTGTGAACCTGATCAGGAAAGACCAAGCCTGAGGCTCAGCATGCATCACATTTTGGGGTATTTCAGTTCCATGGAAATGACACTCTATGGAAGGAAGGGAGGGAAGAAGGAAGGAGCAAGCTAGGAAATGGGACGGGAAGGAAAACAATTTGGTTCTCGGTGCATTTTCAACCCAGCGCACACATTTCTGATCTTAATGTAATGTCTGTCACTTTGATTTCCAAGTACCAAACTGCAATATTAATTAAAATTGTCCTTCTCCACTCTCTACTATATCAAATTAGACATTTAGATACTTAGCAAAAGTTTGTTTGTTCCCAGAGCAATTGATAGTCATGAATCTGCTGAGTGATGAGGTTTATTGATGGCACTTGCATCTGATCTGCTTGCTGTCTGTACTTATAAGTAGGGTATTTGTGCTTAGCTCGTTGAGTTAATAAAATCTACAAAGTGGTTTCAAAAAAAAAATATGTACTCTAATGCAATTCTCAGCAAAAGCAATTCCTTTCTTGGGAGTGTGTGTATGTTTCTTAATCCTTACTAATTACAAGAGAGGGAAACCATCTTTGTACTGATTTGTTTAAATGGGGAACAAATGTGGTAGGAGAACCATTTTTATCATCAGTGGTTTTAGATTCTGAGTCAAGCTTTAGCCTGGCCGAGTTAGAGGTCTCAGGCCAAAGAATAACATTAAACATTTAAGATCCAACACAACCTTATGCTGAATTTTAATGGAAATGAGGCAGACCTATACCTGGTTTTGTGAGCTTCACACTTTTTGGTCCCCTCCCTGCTCCAACTCTTCCCTTGTGCCCATTAAATAGAAAATGGCTGTT